>NC_137459.1:86348097-86556820 GCF_964235325.1 Thermobia domestica
TCGAGAGGTTGGATGTATGAATGCACAACCAAATGACGAAGACCATTAAAATGAACGAGATAGCAATGCTAATATTATTGATTTCTAATAAAAATAAGTCTGAATGTACTAGCTATATAAATGTTCTTAAAGTGTATACTTACATCTAATGGAAACATTAGTGTTGTTTTGAAAAATACTAGTAGGTAAACTGCATTCTAGTTATAAACACGACATTTAAAAACGAAATGACATTCAAGTGACTATTGTAGTTGAGAGTGATTTTGTGTGTGAATTACGGTTTTCCCATATAATACTGTCAATAAATAACGTTTGTGCTATATTTACGTGGTGTAAAACTGTCATGAAAGCTTACTCTACTGCGAGAAATGTATACCATTTTTAAAGTAAATTAGTAATTAGGAGAGTTAAAACGGTGGTTGAGTTTTTTTTTTTTTTTTTTTTTTTTTTTTTTTTTTTTTTTTTTTTTTTACATACGATAGTGGTCACTACATCAGGAAATCTCTAAAGACCAAAGTTTTGCCTTTCTTCAGACATGTCTGGGTGATACATTTCGGTAGGATAATGTACGGAAACATGCACCAATTAATCTACAGATCTCCTACAAGAAATAATTTACAGCGTTCTTTCCTGTTCTCTAAGATAGACCGATGATATTTTGCAAACTCACATACAATCACCATGGCAATCAGTTTCTCAGGGATGCATCAAACGTCTACCTAATTTGATTACGTGATGTATAGAGACTGTGATTGTAGCATGTGCAGACTTTACAATATATTGATTTAAAATGTTGTATAATTCTAACATTTTAATTGTAGTGTATAGCAGTTACGTAGCAAATTTGAGATGGGTCTATGATTCCATTCCCCTTACATTTTCTTTTATTGGTTTTGTAATTTTCACAAATGCCAGCTTATGTTCTGATTTTCACAACTTAACTTAGTGAATTATTTTCATTAAAAAATATTTTTTCTTGAGAAGAAAAAAATAACTGCAATCGTCCTTGTACAAATGAAGTCATAGTTTCCATATAATGCTGGAGAAATAAGACATTTCGTAATTCATGGGGATGTGTTTGCTTACCGGTAGAGCGCTCAACTCGGGTGCAAGAAGCTCTTTGCTCATCCGATGCCTCAGTGTTTCCTCGGAGGTCTGTTGTTTCTCCCAAACTCTCGGTAAAAATATATATCATCTTCCATTAATCATTCCCCGCATAGCTACTAAAGGCATAAATGTCGGACCAATGAATAACATATTCCTTTTTACAATTATTTGGTCAGGCAAAAGTCCAGCATTTTTTGTGTGCAATATACTAGGGTAAGTCAACAATTATTCCCAATTTTGACATAACAATTGTTACATTGTTGATACTGACCTCTGTTCTCGTTTATTTTGATGTTATGCTGCTGTGATCGTGCTATGAAAGTTAGACTGTAATCCCTCCATTTGTCTTTCTTTTGTTGTAGATAGATCGTTGCCATTTTGTACTAATTTTGTATCAGAATTTTGTACCAAAGAGGAACAACGAGGAGTGATCCGTTTAATTGTGCTCAGAATTTGTATCAGGAACAATATGTCACTTCATCAATAGTCAGTCATCTATCTAACAAAATCATGTCACGTGCACACTCAGTGTTGTCATCATTTGTGGTCGTAGATAGTCGTCCGGTCTCTCCCTCGTGAGTAACATTGTGCGATCAGTTTTGATTGTTTTTAAATCTATTTGTAGACACTTATTTGTGGCAATACACTGCTATCGTATTGCGTCAAAAGTCTTTGATGGATTGCGGCTCCTGATACACTTTTCGACTACAAAAAATAAATAAATAAATAAATAAATAAATAAAATAAAAAATAAAAAGATGGATCACTGCTTGTTGCTCCTCTTTGGTGCAAACTTATAATGAAGCGGCCATGATCTATCTGCAGCAAAAGTAAGACAATTAGAGGAATTAGGATCAAACTTACATAGCATGACTACAACAGCATAACAATAAAATAAACGAGAACAGAGTCAGTATCAACAACGTAAGAAAAGATATGCCAAAATTGCGGATACTTTTTTAACTTACTCTCGTAAAATAAATTTTAAAACTGGGATTAAACAATGATCTGCCAATGAAAACACAAGAACCCTATATTATTTTGCCGTGTTGCAACCTAAATTGTGTATCACATAGCACAGTAAAATAAACATAAGTTATTGAATATTAAAATATATATTTTTTTAATTGCAGAGACACACTATTTTACAAACAAACTAAACACTTTCCTATTTGTTTGTTGTATTTTAGGAAAGTTATTTCTATGTCGAAATAGCTACACGAGCACATGCAAATTCTGCGAAACGGAAATGGAGAAACTTCACCATAAAATTCTATAGGTGTTTTCTTTATATGCTTGTCACATTTTCCATTAGTGCTCTTCCAGAAATGGGTTTCCATATGTTTGTGAAGATAGTTTTGGAATTAAATCTACTCGGAAATGCAAAAAGAAAAGACAAAAAAGTACTCGCCTAGAAGTGGAAAATTGGATGACGAACAAAGCATGACGAAACGATTTGTGCATTGCGATTCACAACAGGGAAACGTTTTTTCGTTCTTCTTATTTTTTTAAGAATTTATTTTGCTAACGGCAATTCTAATCTGACCAGAAATTGAGTTCTTTAGAATTAGAGAGATTAAGGTCCTGAACTGTGATGCTTTCAGAAAGAAAATAACTTCAATTGCTTTCAGGTTTATTTAGATCCAATATTGGATACATAAACTCAATTGAGGGTTTGCTATTTTTTATTTCAAAATATATTTCAATTATGCAGTTGGTTGAATTAATTCTTGAGCTTTCCTGTGTTTAGTATATATATATATATATATATATATATATATATATATATATATATATATATATATATATATATATCATTTGTCCTTTATTTTTTTATATTTATTAAAATAGGATTTCTTGTTCAGAAAATTTGGTTAAGTTTCATATCCCCTTTTATGTACAGTCGCGAGCAAAAGAATCGTCTTAACTTCATGCATATATGAGCTGCCTCGTGACTAAATAGCAAACATAATTCCTGCTGGGAGCTTATTTACCTCGAAACTCATGTTAAGCTGTAAATCCAAATGAAATTAAATTAAACGAAATCTTTCAGTTTTACGTCCCACGCTTATGCAGGTTAGGCTAAAGGAAACGGTGATGATGAGAAATGAATGAAGTTGTAAATCCATGTATCACACATCCAGTTTATTCTGTGTGATACAAAGAATGGTGTATTCTAATCCAACATTAACAATCTGAAAGTACATTTGTTGTTGAAAGAGAAGATAAGTATTGTCTACTATTCAGAATATATTACTGTATAAAAATATATAAGACCTGTGGTGTAAGGTAGAATACAAATCACCATAATGTATTTAATGCTTTTTTTACCCGGAATCTATCCGAGGACTACATTATAGCAAAGATATGCTCGTTAATGACTAGACCAGACTAAACGAAATAACATTGTTTCATTTCAAAAATACTTGAGTCTGTGTAGCAAATTTGTATCAAAATGATTGGCACACTCATGAATTCGTATATTTTGGATCATCCCATAAATAATGTAGTGTTTTAGCACATAGAAGAAATGGTAAAATACCAAAGCTAGAACACAGACTTTAATCAGCGTAATAACCATAATCTGAATCAACAATCTTATGTTACTTGGCAATCATAATTTGAATACTAAGCTAGAAACCGAAATGATTTTCAGACACAAATGAACTCAGCCACTGACTCGCATACGTTAATCATATTGCACAGATCCTTCTCTTCAAGATGATTTAAAAGACTGTGAGACGGAGGTGCATTTATCATATTCCTATAGTTCAGCATACATTTTCTCTAACACGTATTTGTGAATACTGCCTCCTTGGATAACATGTTCATAACATTGACGAATAGAGAACGTTTCTTCAGCAATTGAGCTCGCTGTAGTTTCTATGGCTCATGGTAGGAATTTGTGTGATGATTTAGTGGCAGTAATTCAAAATAGATGATAAAGTTCAAGCACAAAACATTTATTTTCATGCGTAGTTTTTTAAACTTTTATCTCCTTATAACTCAAATATGCTGGTCCCAAACCCGTGCTGGAAAACGAGCAGGGACCCACTAACATATGAAAAGTTCCGCTTTTATTTTGATAATTTGCATCGCATGGGGAAAATAGAATTCGTGAAGACATGTATATATGCTCACTTAGAACCTTCAGAGCTTTCCTTTGCCTGGACTCATATGCTAGATGGAACAATATACAAATTTTATTGGGGAACAAGAAGCTTTGGGGGGCTTCCAAATGGTCAAATGACCCGTGCTTTTGCATCTAGAAGCATGCGTGATACCTCAGCATGGTAAATTTATGTAGATGATGGTCATTTAACAATGGGATTGATTTTGTCACTCTTCCGGGGGTGAGATGCTTCGAGTATCTCCTGAATAGGCGACTAGCTCATGTTCTCATCGGGATACAATAAATACAATGGTGTAATGTATGTGTAATGTATAGTACGTGTGCGATGAAAGAGGCTGTATAGCTACAGCAGGCGAAACAAGGGGATGTTCAGAGCGTCGGGTTGTAGAACTAGCCATAGGCAGTAGTGAAGGAGTGGGTAACGAAAGCGTTCACATTAAAGGTGTAAAGGACAGCGCACAGTTCATTCGTAGTGAATGGGTCAATCACAGTAACAGCACAAGCGTGTTAGTGCTAAACTCTACAGGCACGGTTGTGACCGTGTTATGTTATCGTGATTTACTTTATGTAGTGTGAAACAGTGTTGATATTGACAAGCGAAGGACAAAAATTGCTGTGTGTAATGCACCATGACGAATAGGGTAGTATACACTAACGCCGAAATTTCGGATAAGAATTTGATGTATGGCTTAACGGAAGGTAATGTGGAAGAAGCACGCAGATGATACGCGGATCGCTACCCAGGTCGACAAATTCCAGGACTGTTTTATCGCATTCATCAGCGATTATGGGACACTGGGACATTCCTCCCCTACAGAGACATTCCACGGTGACGACGTGTTCGAATACCCGCACTGGAAGTGAGGGTACTCTGACATGTCACTCGGAACCCGAGTATTAGTACCCAGCGAATAGCAAGGCAGGAACACGTTTCGCATAAACTAGTGCTAAATATCGTTCATAGAAATAATCTTAGAGTATACCACGTACAACGAAAGAATGCGTTATACGATGGTGACTATGAAACCCAATGACGGTTTTGTCATTGGTTATACCACCACTGTCGTGTATCACCAGCCATTCTAGCACAGGTGTTGTTCTCGGATGAGGCATTATTCACACGGGATAGCATCACAAATGTCCACAATGATCATCGATGGGCGCCCAATAACCCGCATGCAATTGTAGAGACGAAGCATCAACAGCGTTTCCAATTGTATGTGTGGGCTGGTATTATTGACGAAAATATTGTGGGACCACACTTTTCACCACAGCGATTGAACATAATGTTGTATCTACAGTTTCTGACTCAGGACCTACTTATTCTGCTTGAAGACGTGTCACTGAGGACACCACAGGTATGTGGTTTATGCACGATGGGTACCCTGCCCATTCATGTCACACCATTCGTGCATATCTTAACGAAACGTTTCCACGCAGGTGGATAGGTAGAAATCACAGACCAGCATTTCCTCCACGTTCAAAGGAATTGATCCCCTGGACTTTTTCCTGTGGTGTTACGGGAAGAGTCTCGTTTATACACGTCCCTTTCCGTTTAAGATCTTCGCCAGCGTTTATGTTCTGCATTTGCCACACTACGGCAAACGCCAACGATATTGCCACCAGTCAGAGAAAACTTACGCCTTCGTGTAATTGATTGCCTCGAAGAACAAGGAATTATTGAACAGCTGCTGTAGGACGGTATTTTGCACAAGTATAATACATCTTGTTTTTCAGTACACTGGATCTCACTTTCCATAAGTGTTTTGTACGATCTGCACGTTTCATCACTAAGAGTGTTTAACAGTTTCTTTGTAGCTGCCACGCGCCGCCACTGTTCCGTAGTACGTGTGCATAGTTGGATTCTTTGATATATTTTGACTTGTGTATCATGCCGTGACTTATGTATTATGTGCCATGTCGTACAATATATATATATATATATATATATATATATATATATATATATATATAAGTGTCGCTCCTATTAGTCATCAATACGTAACTAATACGAATCATCTACTCTCCGTCACACATTCTTGGTGCCTGGTTGCTTATTGTTTATTTAATTCTGATATTCACGTATCACGGATTTTTGTGTTTTTATTTCTCATGAGGTGAGTGCGAGTTTTAATCTGAAAATCTTAAATCCTATACAAGTGTGAAAAATCGACCTTTTCTTCAGAAAACATTTTTATTGTTACTTAACTGAAATACCTGTTCCTCTCACAGAAAGAATAGCTGTAAGGGAAATAATTATTTGAATACCCTTCCCTTTTCGAATACGCATTCCAGTGAATGTGTACTCTTAAACTCCATGAGCTCATCCATGGCTTAACGATTAGGTTACTCACCTTTGGCGTGGCAGACCCGGGTTCGATTTTCGTTAGGAGCTCATGTGGTTCGGATTTCATGTTAATCAGTAGGTCCACGTCAATATAGCCTAGCTCTAGAAAGGGCGTTAAATTCAAAAGTTAATTTTATAATCCATAAAATGCTCTATTTTTGGGATAAATTTTGGAACGTCATAATCCCATAAAATACAAAATTTAGCAGAGTAACATTATAGAAAGCCATATTGACGTAAATTGTGTGTTCCAAAAGTTATTTAAAGAGGGTCAGCGTCATTCCAACCTCGAAAGCTATGCATTCGACAAAATCCTCGGTCATTTATTAATATATATATATATATATATATATATATATATATATATATATATATATATATATATATATATATATATATATATATATATATATATATATATATATATATGTTTTAACCCTTTATCACCTCTCGTGACGTTGAAGCCTTTTACGTAGACTTAAACTGACTTGGGAGTGTCGGTTTTTTTTATCTTAGTAATTCCGAAAGCTATCGTTTAGATACTAATATTTGTCATTTTCCATTATTTTTACATGCCTCTTCCTTCTGACATTACCCAGGGGGTGATATGGGGTACCTGACTTATACTGGGAGCTGAACTTGGAATAACGGCTTTGGAAGAGTAAATATACACATCAGTGACACCAACAACTATTTCGTTTTCGTTTATTTATACGTCGCCCCTATCTAGCCCCACTCCAAATCTAACTTTAAATGTTTTATCATAAAGTAATCTTCCTTTGGTTGTAAATCCTACGTGTGCCAAGTTTGAATGAATTAAATTACACGCATTTCAGTGTTATGGTGGAACTGCATATACAAACAGATCTTAATATACAGGGTGTTTCAAAAGAACATCGACAACGCTTGTGAGGTGATTCCTGACATCAAGATAAGACGAAAAGTATAGACCAACTTGGGTAAACAAATGCTTCGTTTCGGAGTTATAGGCTGCTGAAAACATGAAAAATAAATCAACTTTAGAGGTTCATAGCTCCGAAACTATAGGACCTGTAGGAGTCGGGTCAAAACTTCACTTAGGAACTAATATTTGCCCTATCCAAATATCCATGTTTCAAAATCCTGCGGTATTTTTGCAATTATTATAGAGGTAGTTTGTGAGCACTTCAAATTATATGCCTGTAGCCAAACGCCCTCTATAGAAATTGTCGTGTGCGTATCTCAGGATTCTGAAACATGGATTTTTGAATAGGGCACATATTAGTTCCTAAGTTTATTTATTTATTTATTTATTTATTGTCAACACAAAAGGCTATAGTCCAATTACAGTGTTGTAAATTACGCAATTACATGTTCGTAGCTCTTGATAACATAACTTGAGTTCACAACTCTTGATAACTCATGATAATGGCATTCCGAAATTTCTCAGGCGACATACCACATATATCAAATTCATTGTTATTTGTACACATTCTATTATACAAAGCTGTTGTCCTCCAGATTGGTGATTTCATCATTATATTAGTTCTTGATTTTCTGCAATAATAAAGACCAGTGTTTCTACGTACTTTTAATGTGGGGACAAGAAAATTCAATAAAGAAACTAAATCAGGACAATCCAAAATATTTTGCGTTACTTTTTGAATGAATAATAAATCCATCATCTGTCGCCTTTGTTCTAGTGTAGGAAGATTAAAATTAGCAAGTATGGTTTTACAGCTGTCAAATGTAGGATAAATGTGAGTTTCTTTATATGTTAGAAATTTTAAAAAATGTTTGTATTCTTTCTAATTGCTTGCGATGTTTTATGTGAGTCGGATTCCAAATAGTAGAGGCATACTCTAACTTTGAGCGAACATATGCATTGTACAACATCTGTAATGTTGAACAGTTCTTAAATTCTTTTCCCGTTCTAATTATGAATCCTAATAGCTTGAATGCTTCGCTTGTTATATTTACAATATGATTGTCAAACCTTAACTTAGAATCAAATGTAACACCAAGATCTTTAACTGAGTCATGCCTATTTACTATATATTTATTAATTTCATAATTAAAGTGACGAGGTTATTTGCTCCTAGTGAATGATAATACTTTGCACTTGCTTTCATTGACCCCAAGTTGATTCGAAGAGCACCAGTTACCAATATGATCTAGACCTTGCTGCAGCTTTATGTTGTCGTCCACAGAATCGATTTTAGCATATATTTTTAGATCATCGGCATATAGTAATTTTTCATGGTCAGGAATACAGTCAGGTAAATCATTAATAAACAAGAGAAATAATAATGGTCCTAAATTTGAACCCTGAGGGACTCCTGAGGATGCAATATATTCTTTAGATTTGTATGAATTAAAAAGTACGGATTGTTTACGATTAGATAGGTATGATGAGAAGAATTTTATCAGGGACGGAGAAAAGTGGAAAAGCTTTAATTTTTCTAGTAATATGTTATGATTAACTTTATCAAAAGCTTTTTCAAAGTCAATATAAATCACATCTACTTGGCTGCCTACATCTAATGAATTCGCTATAAAATCTGTAATAATTGCAAGAATTGTTATTGTGGATCTTTGTGAAATAAAGCCATGTTGTTTAATTGAGATAACCGGTTTGACGTGATTAAGGATTCTTCGATACAAGATATGCTCAAATACTTTGGCAAAAGCAGTTAATATTGGTATGGGTCGAAAGTTGGTAATATCTTGGCTATTGTTGGACTTCGGAATTGGACAAATTAAAGCTGTTTTCCATTTGTCTGGAAAAGTGCTTGCTCTTAGTGATAAATTGAATGCAATTATAGGGGATATTTAAATATATCAGCACAACCCTTCACAATGTAGGAGGGAAGTCCGTCAGAACCAACTGCCGTTTTGGACTTAAGGTTCTTAATAGCCATTTATATTTCATTCAAATCTATCTGGCAAATATTTAGTGCTTCTATGCTACCATATATGTTATCTCCCAGATCTATGTTGGGATCAATTATCGTTTCTGAAGAGGAAACATACACTGATCTAAAATACTTCGCAAAATATTGGCTATTTACTCGTTACTACACAGATTATGACCCTGAAACTTTAATGATTTAGACAGTAGATATCTTTTCCTATTTTTAATAAAATTCCACAATTCACTTGAATTCTTAGTAATAATATTTTCATTATTATTCAAGAATGTTTCATAGGCTAATTTGATGTCATTTTTAACTTCTTTTCTCAAACGAGCAAATTCCATGTAATAGGAGGTACTATTGCTAGTTTTTAGTTGAAATTTCCTACGATAACTTGCCTTAGCCTTCAACTTATTAATTATCTCTTTAGTGAACCAGCACGGGAATTTCGAGGCAGAGTTTTTCCTGCGAGGGGCGCAAGTATCGAATATTTCATAGATAATATCATATAGCCTACTCACTAGGTCATTAACATTATTATATTCCCTTAGGCATTCCCAATCAACACACATTATACTAGTATACAATTTCATAAAATTCGCCTTTCTAAAATTGTAGCCAAAAATGTTAGAATTATGACCTACGTTTGAACGACTTTCATGATGCACATTTATTACTATAGCGGGATGATGTTGATCTTCTGGCACTAATGGTAGTAATTCCCTGATAATTTCAACAGATTTTAGTGTAGATAAAACTAGATCTAAAGTACCATTATTATTGTTTTGTATGTGATTAAAAGAATTCATATCATAAAAAAACAAAAATTATTTAAATTTTGACATTTTACGGTACTATTTTCCAGAATAAATTCATTGTTTTCTATTTCTCTAATGTTAAAATCACCAACCAGGAGAACAGAACAGCCTTGGGGACACTTACTTTCAATACGTTCAAAAAAAATATTATACACATCTATACTTGAATTTGGTTGGAAATAAACTACACATATAAACATTGTTTTACCCCCAGTCGTGATTTTGACAATAACACAATCAAATTCATCATCATAGCTGTCTATTATACTAAGATTGTATTTCTGAAAAGCTGCCACAAGAACTCCACCCCCCCTAGATTTTCCTAGTTTATCAACATTGCGATCCTGACGCGCCACAGTATATCTATTATCAAATAGTTCCGCATCATAATGCTTTTTATTTATCCATGTCTCTGTTATTGTAATAATGCCATAATCATGCGACAGAACATTACAGAAAAAAAAAATGTTGGCTTTACCACGCAAACTATTTGCATTTTGATAATAGACTCGTAAAGTCCTTGTTCTAATGTCACAACTGATTTCACATACCACTTGATTGTACACTTCACTGTTTTGAGAGAAACAAGACTTACCGACAGTCAATTCATTTTCTTCACTTTCCTTCCTCTGTCAATCCCTATATCTGGCTGGTTGGCTCAAGGTCGCGCGGGTTGGTTTCTTCTGTTGTCTCTTCTCAGCGGGTGGCGGTTACTTCCACATAGACAAGCCTTTGGGGGAAGCACTTTGATTGTTCACACTCAATGTTGTAACCTCTGTTGTCGTATTTTGGTTCAACTCATGTTCTGTTATTTCTTCATTGCGTGTTTGAAGCTCTTCTAGTGTGTATGACTTTCCATTTATACACCGTTTATTGTACTGAAGTCTTGCACGGTCACCTTGCGAGCGAGCATTCTTTAAATAAGGTAGGAGATGTCTTCTCGTTTGCCTGACCGATGCCGAAAAATCTTCTGTAATAATTACAGGAGTTCCTTTTGCTCGATAGGCATTTTTAAGCACCTCACTTTTTTTTCTTGTACGACGAGAATTTCACAATGATAGGACTGTTGGGTCCACGTCCAAGACGATGAGCCCTTTCCACTGCCAAGATATCCAAATCAACTTTTAATTGTTTAGTCACAAATTCCTTTAAACGTTCTTCTATTTCTTCCCATGACTCACTTCGATTACATGTACCAATATTCCGAAATGTAAGATTGTTTCGGCGCGATTGGTTCTCAAGTTTGTCCAAAAGTTCACAATTAAAAACCAATTGTGATTTCAGTTTTTCGTTTTCCCTTTTCACTGCACTTAATTCTGTCATTACCACTTCAAGTTGCGAACTAAGGTCACTAGTCGTTTTGAAAATACCAACGATTTTTTGATCCATTTCCTCAAGTTTTTTGTACAGATCATCTATTTATTTGGGTCCAGGATTCATCTCAATCCCACCTATAACTAACAGAATTCAAATAATTAGCCCTAGAGAAAACATTCTCAGGACCGAGACACTAAAATCAGAATTCCCGTACAGTTTGCTACACTTGATTTTCACTTTGGCCACAAAAGTTCCTATTCGGCCTCTCCAAGTTACAATGTCAACACCCATACCGTTACACTTGAATGCACTCCGGAGCGACGCGAAAACACGTCCGAACAGCTCAAAGTCTAGTGAAGTCTTGACTAAGGTAGATCCCATTGTTTTGGAGCTATGGACCTTTAACGTTCATTTTTTTCATGCTATCGACAGTATATAACTCCGAAAGGAAGTATTTATGCACCCAAGTTGGTCTATACTTTTTGAATTATCTTGGAGTCAGGAATCACCTCCCAAATGTTGTCGGTGTTGTTTTGAAAAACACACATAGATGAACGTCTTTGATGTTGTTCTGTCAGGAAATAAAGGACTCAGTAGAAAAAACAACCAGGAGAAACACATTTGGTATTGTCCCTGTCACAAAAAAGGAACTGCGTGGGATAAATAACGGTAGGTTATGCCTTTTACGTTGCCCATGTAAATGATAGAGCCATTTGGCATGTCGTTCTTGCATAAACTTGGGCTTAAATGACATCGGGAATGGCACACAACAGCTAAGCAACCCCGAGAAAAACACAATAATTGACAATGGACCCCGATAGATTGTCGATAGTAATCTCGGTTATTTTATATTTTTTTTGTACTCGCTCTTCCTCTCATACCAATGGAGACTGAATTTGGATGTTAACGGTATCTGAAGTGTGAATAAGCTTCACATGGGACCGGAAAAATTATAGATTTGAAACTAATATAGGCTATTTCCGAGTGTTTTGCATTTAACTCCCTGCCCACCGCTTAGAGATGCTATTTAGGTCTGAAGGTGAACTTGCACGGCATTGAAACTGTCACTCTTCATCTTAAAAACCCAAACTACACAAGTATTAAACATTAATATCAATTGTTTTCTTACTATTTTTAAACGTTCCCTCTTCCCGGGAGCGCTATGGGGTTTTGTTCACACTAGGAGCTAAGCGTAAACTTAAACGGAATCGGTTCTGTCACCAATTAACTTAGCGATTCCGAAAATAATTGATTCGACATTATTATCAATATTTTTCGATTATTTTACGTCATCTATATTTACGTAAAAGAAAACTAGACAATGTACTAGTAATATGTTTGAAGAGTTGCTTTTACGAAGCTTATATTTTCACAACAAAAATACCGCAATATTATACATTCTGATTAACAATGCTAATTGTGAAATTGCTTTCTTTATTGTCTTTAGTCTTACTAGAGCTAAAACAATACTTACCGATGTCAACCCTGTGATATGGTTTCAACTATGGCAAATAAATTTTCAGTATACCATTATACTGAACTGCCTGTTATTTGTACGCCATCATCAAGATATATGGTTTAAATATCTGCCAAAGTGGGAAGTTGCAATTTAGGTCAAAGCTCTCCAGAAAAATCACATATTTTTTTTTATATTTATGTAGTTTCTTAGAAATCTTCCAGATGATAAATAATAGAATAAAATATTTATTCATATAACGGAATACATATTCTCAATTATCAGTGATGAAAACTAATTCTGCCATCTTTAACGAGTTTGTAATATCTCATTTTGTGAGGTGTTTCAAAATTAAGCATACTCACAATATTAATGTTTTACACTGACTTGGCAAAACTCATGGGATACCCACCTAATATCTGGTTGGGCCCTACGGAGCACAGAGACACAGCAAATTCTCTGGTACACTTTCGTAATCAGTTGGGACCACACAGTCTTCACCCGACAGCCAATTGCGTCAAGTTCGTGGTTCGAGGATCCAATGCACGGAACCTCAGTTCGATGGCATTCCATATATGCTAGATGGTTTTCACACCAGGGCTTCAGGATTGTCAATTCAGTCTTTGGATCTCCCCTGCATGCCCTTCGAACCATTCACGGAAAATATTGAAGCGATGTCCTGTTGAATTACCGCAATGTCGTCAGGGTATTGAAAAGCCGCAAACGGGTGAAAATGATATGTGAACAGCTGATGATACCGAACACCAGAGATGGCGTGGGTCAATGAAACCCACAACCCAATGTGACCCACTATGAGGTATTATGACCCACTCCGACCCAATACCCATCATGACCCACTCCGACTCAATGCCCATCATGACCCACTCCGACCCAACACCCACTATAAACCACTCTGACCCACTGAAATCCACTCACACCCACCAAAAGCACCGTCATTAACTCTGACTCATGATCCAGGAACTTCTTTTCACTGACACTTTAACAAATCAAGCCTGAAATTATCAGTACCCCAAGTTTGAATTTATACGGTCAATCGCTCAAACACAGCTCTGTTACAACACTCGATGAGCTGACTTTTACAATGTAAAATGGTAAAATGTTTGTCGTGGACCAAATTACGATGAATTTCAATTGTATTATCATATATAAGTATAATCTTGTTGAATTACAGATACTTTTCACTAGAAAATATGATGAAGTATGAAGGGATTAAGTCTCAAATCAAGGTAAAGTAGACCAACGTAAAAGGAAAAAAAATATTTTCCATATAATTAAGCATACCGTACAAACTTAAAATTTCCTGAAGTTAAGTTTAGAGCACAAATTTTATGTCCAATTCCCTCACAACTTAATGGCTTGATTGCCTTGTGCCCTGGACGCTCCATATTATAAACACAAGTTTCAGCAATTATTATAATAGAAATCCGTGGCTATAAAATGCGAAACACTAAGTTTTTATTTCTCAATTTGTTTCTCAACTAATATCGGTCGTCTTCAATTATTTTTACAAATTAACTCACTACCAATTTCTATTATATAGAAAGTGACCCCATCAAAGAAAATTTAGAAAAAAAATGCTAGGACAAGTTCTGTTTATATTTAATAAGGTGTTAATATGCTGAATTTCAGCTCTCTAAGTTAAACGACTCGTGAGGTACTCAATTTTTCGAAAAAAAAATCCTACCCTCACACCCCCTTAGGATGTGTATTAAAATGAGAAAAAATACGATAGCGTACCAGTTGGGATTGAGGCATAACTATATACCAAAAATCATTTCATTTGACTTTTCAATTTGGCCGTGATAATCAGGCGCACATACATGCAATTACAGGCGATTCAAATATATATATATATATATATATATATATATATATATATATATATATATATATATATATATATATATATATATATATATATATATATATATATATATATATATAGGGTGTTTCAAAGCAACACCGACAACGTTTATAAAGTGATTCTTGGCACCAAGATAAGACTAAAAGTATAGACCAACCTGGGTGCACATATGCTTCCTTTCGGAGTTATAGCCTACCTAAAACACGAAATGGACGTTATCGTTTCATAGCTCCAAAACTATGGGACCTACCTTAGTCGGGTCAAGACTTCACTTAGGAATTAGTATGTGCTCTATCCAAATATCCAAGTTTTAGAATCCCGCGATACTTTCGGAAGAATTTTTATAGAGGTAGTTGACCAGTACTTCAAATTATATACCCTTAGCCAAACTCCCTGTATAAAAATTGTTGCGTGAGGACCTTAGGATTCTGAAACATGTATTTTTGCAGAGCTCACATACTAGTTCCTAGTTGAAGTCTTGACCCGACTACGGTAGGTCCCATAGTTTTGCAGCTATGGACCATTAAAGTTTATTTTCTTTTCATGTTGTGGTAGCCTACAACTCCGAAAGGAAGCATTTGTGCACCCAGATTGGTCTCTAATTTTTGTCTGATTTTGGTGTCAGGAATCACCTCTCAAACGTTGTCGGTGTTGTTTCGAAACACTCCTTTATATATATATATATATATATATATATATATATATATATATATATATATATATATATATGTGTGTATGGATATACGAGGGCCATTTACCTCAAACTAGCAACACTGCTACGATTGGAGTGCAGTGTGGGCAGGAGACAAATGACGGACGTAGCATGTTTCGTGCATGTGTACTAGTCAGTCCAACGCGGCTGCCGTCCCGTATTACGATGTGTGTGGCGAGTAGACCTTGTTAAAGTGAGTGTTGTGTGAAATACCGCCCTAACACGTACATAAAAACGTGTGTTTATGAAATTACAGGTGGCACGAGGGCGAAATGATAGGACAATTCACAGAGTATTAGTAGAGGCGTGTGGTGAATCTGCTCTACCGTACTGGACAGTGGTGAGGTGGGTTGCAACATTTCAGGTGGGACGACATTCAACAGACAAAATGCAAGGTGGAGGGCATATGCGAACGGCTACGGACGAAATTGATCTTGCAAGACTATGGACACTGCTTGACAGTGATCGGCGCTGGACTTGTGATGAATTGGCGCAGGAGCTTAACATTGCTTCCGGACCAGTGTTCCGCTTGCTAATACTAGATCTTGGGATGCAGAAAATTGCAGCCAGATAGGTACTAAATGCTCTGACCGAGGTTCAAAAGTGACATAGGTGGGAATATGCGCGCCTACACCCTCATGCAATGAGGGAGATGATGACTTCTTGCACCGCATTATTGCAAGTGACGAAACGTGGGAAGATCCTACGATCCTGAATTGAAACGTCAGTCGAGTGAATGGCGCCACCCAGAATCTTTACTACAGAAAAAGCTTAAGCAAGACCAAGCAAACGTGAAGGTGATGATGATAATGCCATACGACCACGAAGGTATTATCCTGACACATTAAATTTCACCGGGCGTTTCCGTCAATGCTGCATATTATGCTTCATACCTCAGTCACCAATTGCGACTAGCATTGCGGGACAAACGTCCGCATCTCCTGGAGTTTGGAGCAATTCTCCTACACGACACAGATGACATAGAGCCAATTCAGTACAGACTCTATTACGACAATGGGGTTGGGAGGTACTGGAGCACAAGCCATACTCCCCTGATATGGGCCCCTGCGATTTTGGTCAAAATGAAAGAATCTCTCCGGGGCAAACGTTTCAAAGACTTTCCCAGCATTGTTCGTGCCTTAGGGCGCACTGTCAACACCCTCTCACAAGGTGGGACTTTGACAGGTATTCAACGGTTACCAGATATCTGGCGAAGGGTTCAACAGGCTGACGGAGACTACATCGAAACACTGTAAGCTTCTTGAGGTGAGTGATTCACTACATTCCATTTAACAACTATCTTGCCACTTCGCGTTAAATGACCCTCGTACATTTTTTTCTAGTAGTTAGCTCCTCGAAAATCTCACAGGTTGTGTCTCGAAAGCCAGATAGTAAGTCCTATTGCTAGTATTACCATTAGTGCCTGAAGTTATTTTCTTCACTTATATATAAATTCTAGTCCCATGTAAGTAAATATAAACAAATGAGAAATAAAGAAAAAAGTAGAGGAATTCGCCAGTGCTCAGAAGATGATGCATACAATGCCCTGAGTAGAGCGGGTCGATGGCCGTAGTGGGTCGGTGGGTTTGAGTGAGTCACCGTGAGGTGGGTCGAAGTATGTAGCGTCCTACTGACCCATGACCCACTCACATATATTCACACACTGTCACACTCAGACTCTGATACTGACCTCAGTAGTCCTGATTCATTTTGTTCAGACACAAAGTTATCATTTAAAGAACACCAAAGAGTGACTATGTCTCTACCAGGCCCGGTAAAAGCAAATTCTTTACTAGTGTGTCTCGAGATTAAAGTAGCTTTGCATTCGTTGAAGAAATGCATTCTCAATTACAACATTACGCCAAAGACAAAGGTTGTAGCTTTGCATGTGTCGAAGAATTTGATTCTCAAGGTCAAAAGTCAGAGTTGTGCCTTTGGATTTATAGAAGAATTGGGTTTTCAACATCAAACGTGAAGGTTGTGGCTTTGCATTCGTTGAAGAATTTTCTTCTGAAAATCAAACGTTATGGTTGCAGCTGTGTATTTATTAAGAATTTGATTCTGAAGGACAAACGTTATCGTTGCAGCTTTGCATTAAATGAAGTGTTGGATTCTCGAAATCAAACGTTATGATGCAGCTTTGCATAAATTCAAGAATTGGGCTCTCAAGGTCATAGTTACGGTTGTAACTTTGCATTTGTTGAGGAATTGGTTTATCAAGGTCAATGTCATGGTTTTAACTTTCAATTTCTTGAGGAAATGTATTATCAAGGTCAAAAGTTACCATCGTAACTAGAGATGGAGTGGGTCAATGAAAAGTTGCCCACGGCCCATTGACACACCAGCCATTGGGACCCTCGACACATTAACACATGACCCACCGTGACGCAATCTGAAACGTTTCACCATGACCCACCACGCATCGCATCATGAACCACTCTGACGCAATACGACCTATTCTGACCCACTAAAACCCATAGTCATCAACTCTGACCCATCATCCACGCCCCCATCTCCAGTGTCTGAATGGTATTACACTTGTAGCAAAACAAGACTGTGACATTATCAGTAGTCGGAGTTTGAATTTCCGTTCTGTTGCGATACCAGTCGATCTGACTTTTACAATATAGTGTAGTAACGTGTTTGTCATAAGCCTCATTACGAAGAATTTCAATTTAATTATCATATATAATTATTTCCCTGTTGAATTAGAGATATTTTACAGTGAGAAATATAAGGAAATTTCAAAGTCTCAAGTCAAGGTAACGTAGATCGAATTAAAGAGAAGAAAATGTAAAATTTTCCATATAATTGAGCACACAGTACAAACTTAAAAATTCCATGAAATTAAGCTTACATTGCACATTTTATATATGTTTTTCTCACAACTTTATGGCTTGATTGCCTTGTGCTATGAACGCTCTATGTAATAGACATAAGCTTCAGTAATTATTATAATAGAAAATCGTGGATATAAATTGCGAAGCACTGTGGTTTTGTGTTTGTTTCAATTAATATCAAAGGGGTGCGGTTGCTCAGTGGTAGAGCGTTCACCTCCGCTGCTCGGGGTCCTTGATTCGATCCCAGCTCGCTACGTGTGGATTTTGTGGTGGACAAACACCTTGCTCGTGGGTGTTTTCGGGTTTCTCCCGTTTCTTCCCACTTTCCTCATTCCACCATTTCACTCATATTTCATCATCACCGTCTCCTTTAGCCTAACCGGCATAATCGTGGGTCGTAAAACTAAAATATTTCATTTTCAATTAATATCGATCCTTTTCAATTATTTTTACAAGTCAATCCACTAACAATTTCCCTTATATAGAAAGTGTCTCTACATAAAAGAATATTTGAAAGATAATTCTAGGACCCGTTTTGTTAATTTTAGTAAATATACTAAATTTCAGCTCCTTAAGTTCACTGTCTCGTGAGTTACTCATTTTTGTCCGCAACAATTCGAACCACCACTCTTCCCTTAGGATGTGTATTATAATGAAAACTATATAGTTGTATACGAGTTGGGATTGGGGCCTAACTATATGCCAAAACCATTTCATTTGACTCTGCAGTTTGGCTGTGATGATCACGCACACAAAGTTACATTCAACTTTTTATATAATAATTCATATATTACAGGCGATTAATATCATATACATATATATTTCCAGTAGTCCTCTCCTTTAATAAAATCACTGACTGTATCTCGAAAGCCAAATAGTACGTCATATTGCTGATATCAATATCCAAACATGTCTAAAGTTATTTTCTAACTTAGATGTAGTCATCAAGTAATTAAATAGAAACAAACGAAAAAGATAAAACTGGAGGCCTCGAAAATGAAACATAGACAAATTCACAAATGTTCACCGCTGTCTACAATGCACTGATCAGAGTGGGTCGGTGGGTCGTATGCGTCAGTGATTCTGAGTGGGTCACGGTATGTGGTGGGTCGCAGTGGGTCGTACCCTGTTGACCATGTCCCACTGACCCACTCACAAATCTTCACCCACTGACAGACTTAATCTCTGCCATAGGCCAGTCAACGTGTATCCAGAATAACCAGAGGCACCATTCATACCATGCAAACGCTCCCCACACCACGACTGATATCGCACCGCCTTGGACAATATATTGATACCCAGGATCTATCGTTTCATGTGGTCTGCTCCACACATGGTGCCTCACATCGATATGAAACAGTGGATTCTTCCGGTCATATGACGTTACGTCACTGTTTCAGTGTACATCCACAGTGATTAGTGGCAAATGCACGATGTAGTGTCCTATGACGCGAGTTAGCAGCGGCATTCGTGTAGGGCGACGACTCTCATACGCTAGACCATCAATGTTCCGATAAATTGTCCACTGATAAACGTTTCTAGCGCGGCCAGTATTGAATTAGGTTTGATTTGTTGCACTTTTGCTCTCGTGTTTCTGTTTACCATGCGTCTCAGTTGTCGCTGGTCCCTTTTATTAAGGGTGGTCGGAACCCCGGTATGGTGTATGTTGTGGCCTGTGACGGCTTCATCCAGCCATTTTTGGCACATCTTGGACACGGTTGCACTTAGGAAGCCAAATGCCTGCACCTCCGAAATCGAATAACCCTGCGTCGGTCACCCACCACCACGCCCCATTTGAATGCCGTCAACTTACGATAGCTTTTCATGTCACATGGTTCACTCAGACCGCCACGACGGACAACCTCTCACACAAACTGCAGCTATCGCGGACCCGTACAGAGGGTGTGAAATTCATGTGGTTTCCCCGCGAATCAGCGACCTGCTCTCCCATGAATGTTACATTGTGAGTGAAGTTCAAAAGGATCTATGTGCAAAGTGTGCAAACTTTGGATATTAGCAAAAATGAAAAAAGTTATACTCATATTTTTACCATATGATCATATACATATTTCATCAAAATACATATTTGAGTATTTCTATGAAGTATACAAAGGATACATTATTTAAGTGCGGATTCTGGTTGGTACAAAGACCCATAATAAAGCAGAAATAAGTGTATGTATTAAAAATTTACTCATAGCTTCATTAGGGCAACATATATTTTAGCAGCTCGTGTGAACATAATGGTAAGCACCACTTTTGATGACATCGAGTTATTAGGTAGAATGGGTTGGCATTGAACCACTACAAGAAAATGTTCATATAAACCTTAAAAGAATGAACAGTATTAAAAAAAAAAAAAACATTTTTAAATATGATTGTACCATTAGGTTGGAATGGGGAGGCTTGCTGGAAAACAGAACCACTGAGAATTTTTAAAAATATACACCTGGTCTAACAGGGACACGCGTCAGGAAAACGTAGTGTACGTCATGTCCCTTCGGAGGATGGGTGCTCTTCCTCCTTGTTGTTGAGCATATTGAATTTGTATTCTATGTATTTTTTTCAATAAAAAACGCAGCATATCTTTTCCTGTTATTGCTTTCAGTTACTTCCACCTCTCTCGCTTTTATTTCTCTGCGCAGTGGTCTTTCCCAAGAAAAGGGGGATCAAGTGTCACGCTGGCAGCCAGATGACGTTATTTCTTGGCTGAAGGGAGTGATGTAGCGAAGGAGAAAGAGCGACAGTGGAGTAGTATGGGAAAAGCAGTTTCTGCGGAACGGAAAACTGCTCGGGATATGATGCAGCAGGGTACGTTGGAAGCCGAAAGAGCTTGGAGGCGTTGTACACGGGAGCCTGGGGAAAAGACTAACAAAAGATCCACGAATGAAGGCGCAGATCTCCTCTTGAGAATTATTTCCGAACTGGAGATCATCTGCTGTCTTAGCGACCAGCGCGGAACTCCTAAGATGGGTGAGGTTTCTCAAGTTTTTTTTTCTATCATTTTCCTCCCTCAGACTTTTCCCCTTAGGAGATGCAAAGTGGATATTAAAGCCTTTCTCCAATATTGACTAAGATGAATCTTTATAACGGGAAAACTAGGATCATGTTACAAGTTGCTATTGTTTGAAATTATTTTTACTTTCTTAATTCACTAACGAAGAAACAGTTTTAAAGCAAAGCACAATACGAGGAACGATTCCTTACTCTCTTGTATGTAAAGTTTACTTTGCATATTCATAATCAACTAAATCCACCGTCACTGGCTTCCATGAAATTTAATCTTAGTAGACTTCTAACTTTGTCCACAAGCGTTACTGTTTTATCTAGATATACCTAGACTTCTTTATAGATATTACTTTCTCGGTGCTCTTCCATTTTCTTTTTCTTTACAAATTCCACCTTTTTGTTCAACATCGTCATCACTATCTCAGGGATAAAGTTTGGATCGTAATCGTGAAAATTTATAAACACGAGGAGAAGAATGATTAATTATACTAAATTATAATAATAAAGATAGTAGCATAAAATGGGAGGAACCTAAAAAAGAAACTCATGGGAATGATGTAATTTCCGTAAGTCGGATATGCTGGGATCAGACAATGGACCTATAGCAGCGAGCGTACGCGTTTCACTACTGTTTCTTTAAATAACCTCAAACTAGGTACTTACCTGCATGATATTATAATGAATCGTATCCAATATTCTACTATGTTAGGAAAGGGCAGTTTAAAAAGTTCCATGCTGTTCAGAGAGATTTGAGACCCAACTTTATTTTGTTTCACGATCGTCAGTATATGACTCGAGCGTCTCGACTACCACTGTGCTGCCTACTCCCTTACAAAATGATATGATTATTTTGATCCACAGGCCGCATAGCTGGAAGGAGGACAACAAATGTTTCACATCGGAGCATTCCCAGAAACAAGAAGCAATAGCAAACGACGAAATGGAAAACTGATAAATAAAATTAGTAGTTGCTGGAACTACAGGATCGGGAAAAAGTAGTTGACATGAAACAGTTAGGAAGCATGATAAATATATTCATTCGTCAGTAAATTGATAATGGCTAAAAATGATAATGACCATACTTGTTTAAATAATGTGACCAATAACAAGACTAATGGCCAAACATATTAAATCAGATTTTTGTTGTTATTTTTTAATTCCTTGAATACTTGAGAACAGTGGCATGACACTTGTGAACACACGCAACAATACGATTATTATACTAGGGAATTTATCAATTCGTATGTAAGGCTATTTTCTAAGATCTCATAATTACCCTAATAGGTGTCGCCCGAACAGGTGACTGACTGAAGCCGAGTGTAGCATTATTATACAATGACAAAGTCTCAGTATGTCCCTAATGACAAGTACTAATAATGCATAACTGTCCTAAAAGCTTACTTGCAACGTCCACTAGCTGAGTGACGTCAACTTATTACGCTAGGATGTTGAAAGCTGAAGGCTTGTGTATAATAACTAGTTTACAATGTTTATTTTTCCTTTTTAGTATAACTCCAGTACGGACCGGACTTAATATATAACGATTTATTAAAGTCCGCACATTTGGTGATGAATTTTGTGAACACAAATTTCAAAAATTATAATCAAGTTTCTATTTCAAACGTTGCAAACTGGTCTTACCAGATTTTTTTTTATTTTAATTAACAAGGAAAATATCCTACAAGTTAGAAAAAAATATAGAGAGACGGTGATGATGGAGTGGATGATCGTGATAGAGTAAAGAAAGCAAGAGAAAACGGGAAAACATCCGAAAATGTCACGCGATCAATGTTTGTCCACCATAATTCACTTGGTGAGAGCTGGGATCAAAGAAGAACGCCAGAAGTGAATGTTTTACAACTTTGAATTTGTCAACGATAGTTTATGCCACTTCATGTGTGATAATACATAATACAATTACATACATAATACATAATACATTTCGAGGGCAATAAAGCAACAACACTGAAGACATCATGCATCATATTCCAAGGCATACAAATAACAGAGCGTTCAAATAATTGCTAAAGAGACGCTGTTCATCTACTGAAGCATGCTTATGTAGGGCAGACCGGGGACAATTCTACCAAATTTCACATTTTATTCATTTTTCTCACAAGTTTATGCTCCAATATGTCTGAAAATTATACAATATGTTAAGTAAATCTTTGTTGATCCATGCAGTTTTTTTTTTTCATACGTGACAATTACTAATATAATTTGTTACGAAGTATTTTGTGGCAGCATCTGTCTTATTACAAACATCCCCGTACCCTGGTCAATTGTATCAGAGCTTTGGGACAATTGTAACATGATACTTTCAATAAAAAGTACAATATATATGGCATGGCAAAGCAATATATATGGCTAAATAATACTGATACTAATAACAATAATAATACTGACAAGCTTAACAACGGATGGGGACAACAAACTGAGTATAGACTACATTCTCAAATTTAAATACATACCTATTTAAACATATACAATTTCCAGAGTTCAACAAGAAACATGAGTGATTTACTTGCTACTGGTGCCGTGCCACATTAGCTGGAAATAACTTTTATTCGACCTAACTTAAACACGGACAAGCAAGCCAATATTAAAATATAACGTAACATACAAATTCAAGTCCGTGACGTAACAGTGGCGTTTGGAGTCCCTAGACAAAATACCTAGTGGCGCCCCATACTACTATGCCCAAGCGAACTGTGCTCCTAGTCAATGTCTACCCTGCCTACTCTGTTGTTCTGCCACAGTTTCAAGTCCTAATGATATAGTATTAATAGATACCCACACTGCATTTGTAAAACTTATGCACATCTCTCGTACAAACGATTTGCTTTCGAATGGTGTATTTCAATTTTTTTGCTGTGATACGGAGGGGCTATCTTGCAACATAGTCCCCCCCCGCAGTTGACCTCTCAAGCAACCCTATAAGGAAAATGTTACAAACCAAAATATTTTCGGTACAAACGGTACAAACCTAGTACAAACGAATGACCTAGTCATTGTTTCAATTTTCTAAAGTGAGGGGGCTCTTGCCATACATTACTATACTATATCATCTCCCTTGTTTTAATGATATACATCCTAGTATTTTTCAAAGTACATTTTAATTGTGTATTCATACCAGTGTGCGATTTATCAGGGGGATGAGGGGGAAATCCCCCTCTACAGATTCGGATCTCTCTCTTAAATTTTGAATTTCTCCATGTTAAATTTCTCGGATGTGAATTTTATCACCCCTGTAGAATGCCCTTTAATTCTCACACTGACTCGTACCGGCTCCAGTGTCGCTTTGGAGGACGCACGACTTCACAATAGAATTATTTTGGAAGACATTTTTGCGACGTATCTCGAATTTCCGTCTCCACATATCACGGAACAATATCTGTGATTACTATTGAAACGCTCGATTCATTTCGCAGATAATGTGGTACAATTCTTGATATCAGGATGAATAGTAAAGCGTTTACATTTTTAATATCATGTTCTCTGTATAAGTTAGGTCGTAGGTTCGGTTTGTATGTACAGTGCGTATTGGTGTACAACATTTCCCTTCATATCTATTCTGTCTATAAAAATGAAACTTGATACACTCATTACTTAAACGCTATAGCATTTTTAAAAATGCATTTGGATTGTGTACTTTTAACACGGGCACTCCAGAGAAGACCAAAGTTGATGGGAGAGATTTTTCAAAGAACTTTCTCCCGACATTGTCCCAATTTTCCATGTTAAAATACGTTATGAGCAGCATACGTTACCTGCGTTCCAATACATAGCGCCCCTAGAGAGCTTGTTTCATGCTGAAGATAATGAACTATAAACCATGAATTTCCAGTGAAAAGCGTTGATGCAATAGCTTTTTCTCTGCGAGTTTACGATTTTTTTTATATACTAACAGAGTTAATATATATATTTGTGCATGAGCATATCTTCGTTATGTTTATTGATTGTACTAGGTTTGATTCGGATGTCCGGATGACATGTTCATATCCGTTCCTTGTGAGAAAAGTGAACAACTGTGTTCAGTTCGACAATATTCTGTTTTATATCGTGTGAACAATATATGGCATTTGTGCGGGAGTTAGTCGCTGCTGTGATATCGGCGAAGATATAGAGATTGAGCATATGAAAGAGCGTCTAGTAAGTGAAGAGACTTAAACAATTTTAACAAAGGATGACACTGCCTCATAGGTGCAAGGTTGTGCCTATCGTAATCATATTAAAATCGCCCACTATAATGTACTTATGCAAATCAATGGAGATAAGTACAAATAGAATTGTCCCATAAATTGTTTCACGTACATTTACATTTAAATTAACAGAAAGACTGTACAAATTGACTAAAGGGATGTAATCTCTGTAACATCGTAGTATCCGTCCTTCCATACCAAACTCAATACAAGAAGTAATAACCCCCCTCCTTCAATAATGTAGCGACACATGTCTGGCCAACTCGATTGGCAATATCCGGGAATAAACTCAATTTTTAAAACATGGTCTCTTACAGGAAAACGCTCTACAGTATCTAGCAATAATGAATTGTGATAGAAGGAGCTTATTTTGATTGCATGGTTTAGGCATAAATTAACAACCAAGTATCGAAAAGCCGTTATGAGTAGCATCATAAAAGATACAATAATAATCTCTAACAACAAAATAAAGAAGGATATTTTTATTTTATTTTTGAGCTATGATTAACAAGGGAAGTTCGGGAGAAAGCACTAGCCTGCGGAGGTGCCAATTCTGCTATTTGAAGGACCAATTCATGCTGATTACAACAAACTAATAACATTCCTGTATGGTTGAGAATTGTTCGAGAGATTCAACTTGGAAGTTTATATGAAAATAAAATGAGTGTACGCACATTTAAACGCATTAGGTACATCAGTACCAACGAATATTGACATACGAATTGAAATCTATCAGAAGTATCACAAAAAAAGAACTGTTTTGCAATAACTAAAAAGTTTGTTAAAATTGGTCATTATACTGTTCACAATAATGATAGGTTAGAGATTAAGATTGATCACTGTTGTTCTTCTTTTATATGAAGAAATGACACATGCAGAACACTTCATTCTACCATGAACATTTTATACGTACAATTGCGTTGCATTCTTCAAGACAACAGTTTGGATAACCAAAGCGAAAGGCAAATTCGACAGGTGATTCAAAATATATATAATTTGTTCAGTAACTTCCCTTGTAGAACACAAACTGAAACAGTCCATTATATGCGGTGAATGAAACTGATTCATTAGCATGGACACGGACTTCATTTGATTTTTCATTGGTACATCACAACGTCTGGATGAAGAAGTTTCTTACTATGTACAAATCGGCCGCTATAATCTTTGATTGGTCGGAACACAAACACATCAAATGGTTGCACACAATGTGTGCAGTTCTTTGGTATATTCTCAACAATTGCGTCTTTGCCATCTGCCATCGAACTTGCAATGGACAATTTGTCTGTGAATGGACCCCAGTCATCAAGCAGTAGCAAGTTCCAACTATTAAGCCTCACCATGGGAGAGAATACTTCAGCTATATATTTCCGGCATTCTTCTTTCCTCATCATGCATTTAACGTTGAATTTCTCGAAAGGTTCTCAACCTTACAGGAATTTTGTTAGCTTGTTTTATCATCGTGAATTGGTCTTTCAAATGGCATGCTTAGTTTCTCTGCAGGCGAGTGCTTTCTCCAGAACTTCCCTTGTAAGGGGAGACGATGATTAAAGTGTCGAGTAAAAGACGATAATACTTCCATTAGTGAATGATAATGGAATAATTGGTGAAATGAGAAAGTGGGAGGTAACGGGAGTACCCCGAGAAAACTTGCCAGTATGATTTTGTCCACCGCAAACTTACTTAGCCAGGACGGAACCAGAGACTCCACACACCAGAGATAGGCGCTCTACCAATGAGCCACCGTGACTTCCAATCAGAATAAGAAATCAGTGCATACTTTCGCACATGCATACACACTGCATGGATAGAAAATAAATCGTAACAGTCTTGCAGAACATACGTAAGGTGTAAACCAAGGAACAGCACAGAGGGCAAAAAACATAACCGAACAGACATTTGACATGTGACGCGTTGAGGGAATGTACAGTACAAAACAGAACTTCTTAGTAAACACTTGCATTAAATGCAAGCCCATCTGTCAATCATCCTGGATTTATGACAATCCTGAATCAGATATTGAGTGTCCAGACTGTAGTAGTTACTGAGTCTTATTTCGGACATTGGTCATATTATCTTTAGATAGCGAAAAGTCGCGTGTCCTCCTGGATGGTTTTGCCACATTCCTACGTTTATTTGTAGAAGTGGGATAAACCTTCGTTTTCATTTGGCCTTTTGAGTTATCAGTAGCAGAAACGCACCAGCATCCTGACTTCGAATATAATTTATAACATGATTATCAAGCTCTGCAAATTGAACTAGGGCTGACTGCACTAGTTCTTCCGCATAGTGATACAGCACTTATTAGTCTCGACACAATTATCTGGAGGTTATGATGCATGACTACTACTTGGGATGGTGAGTAGTGATCCCTTTTGTGGGACTGTCTCGGTAATGACAGGAAAGCCTTAACATCTTGCGGTGAGGGGATACAGCTACTCGCGCCTCCATCGATTGCAAAGACAGAGATGGTTGACATGTATCATCCTTATGAGTATGTTAAGTATTGACCAATACATGGGGGTGCCCTAACTGTGTCATATGAGTTTGCAACTGGAGTGAAGAGGTTCCATATGAACCTGTTGGGTGGGAATCATTAAGTTATTGTATGATTGTTGCTAGAGCTTTTAAAAGAAGACATGAATTATGTAGATTTTCGTAAGACTTCTATTTTAGGACCAGAAACAATCAATTTAGACAGGATATATTTATGCACTTTCAATTGAACAAGTTGAACACTACTATCATTCCCAGTAGGAAAAGCGGAATCCGATATTGCTTTTCAATTTTTTTTAAACTGGTCATAAAGCCTTAGCGGTTGCTTCAACAAATTAGCGGGGAGCTCCAAAGAAAAATTATGTATACACACTGTTCGTATGTTATTGAATAAAAATGAAATCTTTAAGTTTTACGTCCCACGGTTATGCCGGTTAGGCTAAAGGAGACGGTGATGATGAGTAATGAATGAAAATGGTGGAATGAAGAAAGTGGGTGGAAACGGGAGAACCCCGAGAAAACCCACACACACGGTGTTTGTCCACCACAAAGTTCACTTGGTGGGGGCTAGGATCGAACCCGGGACCCCAAGCACCATAGGTGAACGCTCTACCACTGAGCCACCGCGGCCCCTTCGTATGTTATTGAAAACTGAGACGATGCGTATTACACTCACTATATTATTGTGGTGGTTAAATCCCAGGATGGAAACGGAAGTGTTAAGAAATCGCTTAAATTCCTAGGTAGATCAAAACTTCAAGTATATAACGTAGTTTTAGTAGTTCAATTGCAACACACTTATGTGGTGAAAGATTCCAAAAGAGTCTTGGTCTGTCATTGGTTTATTTTGCTTACGTTCGAGCGATAACTCTTAGTACGTTTCTGAAATTCCAACTTGATTTTTTAACATTTTGTAGCAGCAATAATGCACATTTCACTGAAATGTAACAATGCTGCACTGAAGAAGATACTATAAAAACAATAAAACAGTCAGAATGCACCAAGATAAACTTAACTAAATTAGACTTATCCTAGAGTTTGAATCGCATCATTTTCCTACTAAAAGACTGAGATACTCTCTCTCTCTCTCTCTCTCTCTCTCTCTCTCTCTATATATATATATATATATATATATATATATATATATATATATATATATATATATATATATATAATGTATATTAAGGAGAAGTGTTAAATATATATCTCAGAACATCGTTCCCTTTGTTAATGAAAAATGCTTACTTAAAATGAGATATTAGTTTAACGTCCTACACATATGTCACTTAGCTAAAAGAGGCTAATTATTAAAGAAAAAAATAGAGAATGATTGCTGAATTATTTTTGGGGTGGGTTTTATCGCAGGGAATTGATCCCAGGAGGCTATTGCTAGCCACTACACAAGCTCTCTCTGTCTATCTTTATTATAAACATTTATGTTAACGCACGGAATGGTTTGGTTTATCTACAAACAAACATATGCTTCAGATGATTTATACATTCACACATTCTAGGCATAATTATATGCTTACATGCAAATACGGTTAGGTAAAAGGGGAAGCAAGAAACTATACTTCGTCTTTTAAAGATGACAAAAATAGTTAAGAAATGAAACAAATTGTACTTAAAAGTTAAAAAGAGAAACGCTTTCAAGCAAATTACTTAAATATCTACACACGACTAAAAATAAAAGCCTGAAGACGCTCTCGCATAGAATCACTTGATACTATATATATATATATATATATATATATATATATACGGCAGTTTGTAGATACATATCACTATCTACTGCGTGATAATAGTATAGTTTTTTTCTTAATTATTAATAATATACATTAATTTATATTTACACATATACTAACCAGCTGAAACATTAAGATCACGTACCAAATATCTGGTACGTCCAACATTTGTGTCCCAGGACAGCAGTAATGCGGTTTCGCATATAAGCTATGACGCCTTGGTATGTTTGTTAAGGCATGGTGCACCACATAGCGCATATACGTCACTTAATTCCTATAGATCCGTCTGAAGAGGGCGATTATATTGGACCTGATATTCAATGACATCGCAAAGTGTTCAATTGGATCACGACCGGATGAGTTTGGGAGTAATTACATCAATTTGAATTCGCCACTGTCCTCTTTGATTCACTGCAGGATAACGTTGATATTGTGTCAAGAAGTGTTGTTCTTCTGTACAATTACATTCCCACCTGAAAATATGGTCGACATAAATGAGTGAACATGATCATTAATGAGTTGTCGATAGTTTGAACCCATCACGCTATTCTGTACACGCAATACAAGACCTATGGATGACCATATAAAAGTTAAAATATCAATGCAATCACATTTTTTGAAATAACATGCGAATACTGGACACATTTTACGAATAATACTTAAGACTATATTATATGAAATCACTGGCGAATTCAGGGAGAGGATGATGAGTGCGACCGTTCCTCACTCAAGGTGTACCTTTATATAAGTTTGTTTATAAAATATTGCACCACTTCATTCCGATTAGATGCAAAACTCTTTCTTTCAAGCCTATTAGTCCGACAGCCAAGACCTAAACCCGAAGTTAGCCTATTAAGTTTTTCTGTTTGCATATTCCGAATTATGGACACGCGTGCTTCTCAAATTCGAGTGATGCCACCTTGGGACCCTTGGGGAACTCGGGTGATGACGTCATTAATTCCGTCATTCAAGAGTCATTGAATACACTACGACACGTTTTAAATATTTGACCAGATCTACCATAATTCTTATCTGATTTGCATCCTGCAACTTTCTGCTGATAGATAATGAATTCACTTTTCGCTAATTATATCCACTAGTTACAGGAGTGCACCCACGGGGGGCCACTGGGTCCGGACCCCCCATACTTCCCAACTCAATATACATTTGTACACTTTTTTCAATAAATCTATAATTGTTTAACAGAGAAATCATTGATGCAGCATAAAAATTTGATCTTACGTTTCATCTATACTCTTTCTCTTACAAAAATATCCTAGTTCTATAATCATATTCAGGAAATATAAGAGGAAATATTTTACAATTACTTACAGTCTTTTCGGGTGGAGAATAATACCCGTTCAATACTTTATAGACGTAATGCCTTGTAGTATTGACGCCCCCTAAGCTTGAACACCCCAACAAAACTTTCTGGTTGCGCGCCTGACTCGTTATATATTTGTTTTCATTACAGTTAAAAAGTACTTTAAAATGTTAAAATCGTCTGTTCTTTTAAAGAAAATTTGCGTATATGAAACTCATTTCATTCTATTTAAACATTCCAACTAAGCTAGAATCTATTAACGTAACAATTCCAAATCATAAGGTCAGCAGTGAAACAAACCACATTATTCGAATGGGAATTAAGCCTATGATCCCTGGCATTAGAAGTGAGAGTGCCAGTCAACTAGTAAATTTAAAGTTTCCTTCAAGTACCCACAAAGATGAAGTAAAATCATGAATTTCGGATAATGCAACTGATAGGTATAGAATTCGTGAAAGGTTTATCCCTTCACTGACCCAATGAATCCTGAAATAGATTCAAAAAATGTCGTAAGTATAGCTACAGACAAAGTAGCACCGTCGGCAGTCAATGTTCATCAAACAGTTCGAATTGGCAAGAAAATGATGAAAGAAATTGAAAATGATCGGTCATCAAGCTTTTATAATCCAATTCCGAAGAAAATTGTAACAATGTATGAAAAGAGGAAGAAAGGTGAAACCGGGATCTCAGAAACCTTGGACATAAACATAATATACTCAAGAGCCATTGGTCTTCAAGCAAGTTCAAGAAATATAGATATTAAACAGGTGCTGTCCTGTGAACCTTCTCCAATTCCAACTTCAATGGTTTTAGAATCAGGTGAAGTGAAACTCTGCACAAGTAAATCAAGCATTAAAAAAAAATCTGTTACAAGTGACTTGTTCTCAACTATTTAATCATCAGGAACAAGGAACAAAAATAATTGATAAAGGAGCACTTATGTTGTGTATAAAGTGGCCTGAAAAAGGCACAGTGTATGATTTCATTGACCAATTCAAAATGAGCATAATGAGAAGATTAAATTCTGGTGATGTATATCTCGTTTCTGACCGGTACAGAGAATACAGTAGAAAAGACACAGCAACAATATTAAAATCAACAGGTACATCTCGAGTACATGTATTGAATTTTACAACTCCTCTCCCTCCACAGAAAGTTGTAGTAGGTATAACAGAGAACGAAAAGCAAATTATCCATTAGATTTGCCAAGTTATCTTACAAGATTTTGAATTCTATGGAAATATTGGATGGCATAAACTGTTTCTCACTAGTCCAGTAAATATTGCATTCGAAATTTCCTTGAAAGGCGTAGCAAAGAGACATCACATGATCATTTCACATGAAGAGACTGATACCTTAGCGCAACAAGCAATAAAAATAGCTCTGGTTCAGACTACCATATAACTGTAATGTCAAATTGAAACGACGTTTTCCTCTTGCTTGTTCATTTCCACTTTCTGGGAAACAGTACAGTAGAAATGTTAATGGAATCACCAGTCCACGGACGAACTATCGTAGATATTGGTGCAACTTCATTGGAGCATCGGAAAATCATTCTAATTACTTTGGCAGCTCACGCTCTCAGTGGTTGTGACACTACAGTTTCATACTTTAGTATCAATAAAAGAAAAAATGTTAAAACCATTAAGGATGGATATTCCTTGTCATTACTAGGCGATCATAGAGCAGCACTTTCTAGTGTTCTAGAGCAAGCTTCACTATTTGTCACAAAATGCTATGATAAAGAAATCTGTACAACTACCACAGAGTCACGAATAAAACTGTGGAATGAAAAAAAAAAAATAGGAGAAACTATTCTCAAGCACCACAGATTTCCTCTATACCTCTGACGAACGAGGGTTTTGCAAAAACCGTCAAACGTTCACATTTTCAAACATGTGTGTGGAAAAGTGCATTGTTTCCACATTCACCTAAACTAAATTTAACTATGTATGGATACTATAAAGACACTGGTTAGAAAACTGTAGTTCCATTAACTTTGCGACTAGATGTGCCTTAGCACCCTCTGAGATACTAAAACTGATTAAATGCTCTTGTGAAATATATGAAATGTATCAGAAGCCGAACGTCCGATATCACTCGGCTAGTGCCACCGGCTCAATTTGCCACAGATTCTTCATGTCAATATAAGAAAATAAACTAGTAGTTATGGAACATAAACATAGAACTGTCTATTTCTATACATATTGGTACAATTGAAAGAATGTGAAAATGTCGCCTTTTCTTCTTTGAAAATTAGAAGTTATGGTTAATAAGAAATGTAAATAGGGACCATTCCTGAAACCGATGGCGTAGCCTCAACTTGAAGAGCGTTTCGCGATATTGTCCCCATTGAGAAACGTCTATATAACTTGTTTATGTGTTAAACAAAGTAATCTAAATTAAGATATAACAGAAGCATTAGTATCTTTTTTTTTTCATTAAACGATTTTAACTAGGTACTAGTTTGGGTGGAAGGTTAAGTGGCGCGGTAAGTGAGTGGTTAGCAGATTGAACTTCTATTCGGTAGACCCGGTTTCTAATACTGGCCAGGCTGAAACTTTTTCAAGTGTTTTTGTTTCAATTTTAATGCATGCTCTGTGTGACAAGCAAGATCTTCACTTACCTAGAAGGAAAAAGATGTTGGAATAAGGAGAATTGGAGAACGTCTGTCAATGGAGACAGTGATTTACAAACGTATTACCAGCAGTTGCTCTAGATTTGATATTTTTGCCTCCTTTCAAGCATTTTCTGATTCATGTGTGATCAGTGTTTTTATTTCTTTGAATATACAGTATATAATGAAATAATACATTACATACAGAGCAATATTGAGATTGACATATAATGTTCATTGGACAACACGCTCTGACACATAGAGATTCATCTCAGAATGGAGAAATTTTACTTGCATAAAGATTTGAATCTGTGCTACAAATTACTGTGAGTGCCGAGAAAAGTTGTGTGTAAGTTGGGTTGCATCTGTCTAGGCGTCATCACAACTGCAAATGACCTGGACCCCAAGTAATGGAATTATAACTGTCAGGGGTCCAGGTGTTTGTGAGTGACTGTACAAACATACCGAATTTCAAGTTTGTATTAAAATTTAAAGTACCTAAAATATGAAATTATAAATTAAAAATGCTCATTTAAATAGCATGGGGAATCTCTTCATCACCCCCTTTTGACCCCCTAAAAATTAAAGTATATATATATATATATATATATATATATATATATATATATATATATATATATATATATATATATATATATATACTAACTTTCTTAAATTTTTCAGTCGGTTACTCTCGAGAAGCTACAATCATGTCAAATTTAATCATTGTAGCACTACAGGAAGTGCCGAATAATTGTGTGTGTAAAAGGTGTTCCATATAAATAGCATGTGAAAGATTGTTCACTTCCTCTTAACACCACTCTAAATTAAAACAAAATCATTTTTACTGATTTTGTTAGGTAACACTAACGAAAGCATACAAATATACCGAGTTTAAGTTTGTATTTCAATTCCAAGTATCTAAAATATGAGATTATATGTCCAAAAGACAGCCCATTTAAATTACATGGTTATGTTCTTCATCCCCATTTTAAACCACCTACAAATTAAAAACATTACCATTTGGCAATATTCCTGACGGTTTGTTCCAGAAAGCTACAATCATGCCAAATTTCAACTTTTTGGGTCAACCGAAATTTCCCCTTTAATTTATGTCAGTTCATGAAGTTTTGTATATAGTTATGATATAAAACAGTGAGTAAACGCATATTTAATTATTTTAAATGAAATGTCTAAATACAAAATTTCATGTTTCTAACCTTAATAAATTTTCAGATGTGGCAATCTTAATATAACAATTTCAACTAATGATCTATTTCTTTACCTGCCTCTTTCTCTTCCGTTATAGGGCTAATAAAGAAAACAATAAGCACATGTTCTTATATTTTAAATGAAAAGTCCACATACCGAATTTCATGTATATAATCTTAATTAAGATTTTCCAAAATATGGATATCTTAGTATAATAATTGAAATCCCCACCTCTTTGACTTGTGATCCCTCTTTTTCCGTTGTAAGACAAATGCAAGAAAAAACGCTGTAAAACGCGTCTAATCATTTTAAATAAGAAGTTAATGTAATAAATTTAATGTCTCTAACTTTCAGAGATTCCGAGAAATTGCAATTTGAGACATTAATTTCCATCCATTTTCCCGTACTTCCCGTCGTATTTCCAAAAGTCCTTCCTTGGTCTGTATAACCTTCAAGTTTCTACAATGAGCAATTTATCCTGGGCCAGTCAGAACTTCTTGTTATCTACTATACACTATACAGCGAATGTGTACACCTTTCCGTTATGCAACCCAATTGACTCAAGAGCCAGTTTGGTTATATACCCATTAGGTGCTATATGGCTACTTAGAATGAAGCGACACCACCGTACTGTTCGAAAATGCATCAATAGAAATCAGAATTCGATCTCATTTTGTCTGTAGATGTTTCGTAGACAGGTTTCCACTTATGCACGGGCAAGTCAAAGAAAACGCCACCTTGTGCATATAGTTCTTTCGTGTTGGCAGTATGAAAATATCACTTCTAACTAATGTACAGTCACCACACACATTCACATATTTTTTTTTCTTTCCCCCCCTAAGAATACTATACCTGCACTCTCGATATACTCGCGTAGTAAAACCTGAACCTGGAAAAAGTTCACTTGTACTCGAGTAATTTCACACTGTCCTTTGCTTTGAATTTCCAACAATTGCAACCATGTGATATTTAAGTTTTTTTTTTTTTTGTTTTTTTTTTCGTCTATGATTTAAGCACTCAAAACTGTCATGTACTTTAATAACCTTCTAATTTTATTTATGTTATACATATACACTTTTCGTTTGACAGAAGCACCTCTCTCATATTAGATATATCGGGTTTTATTAAGTTAAGCAAAGGGAATTCTGATTATTTTAGAAATGTCCACTTTTTATCCTTAGAAGATGAATTCTCGAAACAATGAGACATGTGCTCCCTTACTTTGCAATAAATATTATACATACCGAGTTTCATCTCTCTAGCTTCAGTGGTTCTGTTAGATACAAGGTTTCCTTATAAAAAAAAATCTTAACCCAATTTCAGATATTAATATTTCCAAAAAAAAAAATGCCTCATCCTGATAAGATGATTGTTCTATCCAAATTCCACGTTTCTGTCTATAGTAGTATGCAGTGGGTGATGACGAGTCACTCAATTGTACTATTTTATGCAATTTGGATACAACATTTTATGTTGTACAAATTTTGTAATTTGAAATTAAGAAAAAGCTCTCAAGTTCTGGCACGGTATTTCTTAATAACTCTATGCTCTGTCTTTGGTACGCCGTTAAAACATACTGGCTCATTGAGGGCACAGTGAACGGAAAACTTTTGGTAATCATTAGGTTTAGGATTTTGAAGTCCACACAGTTTAATCCTTTTTCCTTATTTGTTTAGAGCAGAAACGAGTTCCCCAAGTATACCCAATAACACATAGAACCATTATATTTCAAGTGTGTCTCTTTGGCGCTGCTGTCGATGTACGTCTACTCGTACCTCCCTCAAAAGAGGAGGGACAAGTTGTGGCCGAAATTCTTGAATGGTTGGATGCGGACAGGGTTGCCACATTCAATTACTTCACGGGCTTCGTTTTAGCTATTCTAAGTAGCCTACGATCTTTACTCCCCATGACAAAACGACTGGGACAAATTACCAACACAGGTCATTGACTTCTTGGTCATTCACTTCTTTCCCTAAAGAAAAGGAAGGTTTCCTCCGTAAGATGGCGGCGGGAATGAGGTCGAAGTATGTTTCACGTATTTTCCGAGGACACACTTGAAATAGAAAGGGTCTAGAACCTGAAAAGTGCTTCTATGAGATAACAGTTAAGTGTTTTTTATATAGAAAAGTTTGAGGTTAGTCTTCAGAAGCATAAGAATGTTATCGAAGTGGCGACATTTACAACATAGTTATTATTCCCAGAGATTACAAACATTTATCCACTGGATACAAAGACGCTTTGTACCTACAAAGATGTTTCATCTACAAATAAAATTATTTGGCTTACATTTCTTAATAGCATAGATATGATTAATGCAGTTAAGAGCAACTTCATATACATACATACATATATGCATGCCTGTGTGTGTTACGTTTGCGTAACTGGAAAGATATACGTGTGGAATGTTACAAACTTTTGACGAAATTTGATACTGGAAGTTAAAAAAATAGTATTTTTTTTTTAAATGAAAACTTTTGCAGTACTTTAATAGCAGTTTGCTGCTTTTCATTCTAATAAGTAGAGGGAAGCTTTACAAAGAAGCACAGCATGAATTTCACCAAAGTCTTTATAACTTTTTCTCATTATATTACGACACTGATTTTCTGTTTTCTTTTGATCTTAGTTCTCTGCTTTTACAAATCACTCACCCAAAAAAGAAAAAAAGTGTATGAATAAAATTTCAAAAAAAAAAAAAAAAATCACGTAAAGAATCTTGTATTAAAGTAGCGACTTTCTGAAGAGTTTCTTCGTAAGCTTATCCGTAATATTGCCTTAGACTTATATCATAAGTCATTTCTTATTAAACAAATTTTAGGATTTGCTTTTCGAAATATCTAACAAACATCACAGTATAGTGTATTGTTCCTTTCAAAGCAGAAAACCTTTTAACAAAAATAAATAAATTAAAATGTTCCCTTGAATAAATGAAAAATATATTTAGTTCAAAAGTAATGTTATACCTAAAGGTAGAAAGTTCCTTTTTTAGTTAAAAATTTTTCCTAAGGTATTTTAAAAGAAACAAGCAAGACTCGTCTTTTTAACTAATTTATAGCCTGTCGTCTGTTAGGATTCCATCTCTTATTTTAAGCAACATACTTTCAAGTTTAAAATGTATAATTTAAGTTGTTAGCGGAAAGTGCATCACCTGCCGGGGAAAAAAAAAAAAAACTGAAATATTGCGCCTTCTACTGCAGCCCTACAATTGCTGGCTTAATTGCTTCTACTGCCTGATTGATGCAATTTAGTATGAAGTTGTACCTGTTCTACTAGTATCAAAAATAGGTTATCAATCTTGAATTCTTTACTCTCAAATTTAAGCGCTCTGTCGTCCTTTAGACATCAACTACCAGATTGGTGCTTCCATATTGCCATCGGTATGATATTCCACCATTGGCAACTTTATTATAACTTCAATTTGATGCTTCTTACTCAAAACTACCAACTTAATGCCTTCCTTTGATCGACTTACTGTAGGATTTCTGAAGTAAAACCAGAGGAATGTTGAAAATTCTCTACTATAAAAACGTTAATTCACAGTTCCATTGCAAAGGGCCCCAAAAGATAGACGTGACTAATAGGTGTAATAGGAAGTACTCGCCAAACCCTATCTGGAGGTACTGTTGTTTTGGCCCTAAAGCCTCAGGAAGCTGGTCAAAAATAGCATCGAACGTAATGGAGTCATTGGCGATTTAGAGAAATTGAAAGGTTTTATGAATGAAATCAATATAGGAATAAGATCAGTATACGACATTTAGCATATGTAAAAAAGGGTACGGACAAACTCTCTCGGCCAAAACATCGCCGCCCAAAATCTCGCGGACCAAAACCTCGCGTTCGGAAACCTCGCAAATCAAAATCTCGCTTGGACAAAACTTTGCGGGATGAAACCTCTCTTTAAAAGTTACCCAATGAGTTTCTTAATATGCAATTACATATTACAAATAATAATAATAATAATAATAATAATAATAATAATAATAATAATAATAATAATAATAATAATAATAATAATGAGAAGAAAAAGAAGAGGAGGACACGAAACATCGCTATGTGGGTTCTCTCGGGGTATTCCTGTTTCCTTCCACTTTCGTCTTGATCATTTAAAAAGGCAGGGTACCCAGGTGCAACACGCCGATTGTGATAAGATTGCAAAGACATAAAGAACATCGAGAAAGAAGTGACACGTACTTTTTACAACGGTCAACAAGCACATCGAAAGGGTAAAACAGGGGCTTAAAATTGGGTCAAAATGAGATTATGTGGAATATAGCGAGAACGAGAACAGATATCGGAAGAGTTTAAATGTACGGAATACTACATATAGTCGGCGCAATTCAATGAGATAGAACGCACCCATGAGAAGAGATCAGAACATCCGAAAATGGACCAACACGTGTACAAGATTGCCAAAATGTGTTACGGAAATGAGCGAAAAAGGTGATAAGGAGCAGGAAGAAAGAAGAAACGAAAACAGAAAATACGTATTTTTCCTTTGGGTGCATATGTTGTCCGTATGCGAAAGAGACGCAGATTTATCTCAATGCCCGAAGATGGGATAGCACGCAGGAAGGATTAAAAACGCCGTTCTTATAGACAGCCAGCGAGACAAAAACTGCGCGGTGAATTGCATATATCGCGTAATAAGAACAACGATGAGATGGATGTTGGAAACGAAAATGTGTGTAGGCAGTAGTAACACAAACAAAATTGTTACTATCACTGTTATGTTGTACTCGTATTTTAGTAGTGATATAATGTTGATACTCATGTGTGATACCGATAATAATGTTGCTGTTTATCTTACATATGTGGACCACCTGCTATTACATTCTACTGTGCTATGAATTTTTGTTTCCATTGCCTGATGTATGCAACATACTGCGCAGTGCTGTCTCGTTGGCTGCTTATACGAACGGCGTTTGCATCTTTCCTGCGTGTTATTCCATCTTCGTGCATTGAGATAAATCTGAGTTTTTTCGCATATGGGTGATGTATGCACCCAAAGCAAAAACACGTATTTTCTGTTTTCGTTTCTTCTTTCTTCCTGCTCCTTGTCATCCATTTCGCTCATTTCCGTAACACACTGTGACAATCTTGTACACGTGATTCGTCCATTTCCGGATGTTCTGCTCTCTTTTCACGGGTGCGTTCTACCTCATTGAATTTCGTCGACTATGGGTAATGTTTCGTACATTTAACCTTTTCCGATATCTCTTCTCGTTCTCGCTATATTCCTCATAATCTCATTTTGACCCCATTTTTATGGCCCTATTTGACCCTTTCAGTGCGTATATTTTTTTTTTTCAAAGCAAACGTTAGAATTTTTTGTCATTATTTTAAGGCAATTATTTTTATTACTAAATATATACATATAACAGTATATAGAACATTCTACATCGAAAAAAATCGTCGTGACGAGGGTTTATACTGAAATTCTTTCCAAGCGGGATTACATCCCACGTGGTTTAGGCCAGATGAGATTCTTTGTCGTGAGATCCGGACCTCGAGGTTTTGGCTGGGCGTGATTTTCGGTATGGCGAAATTTTGTCCCGCGATATTTTGGGCGGCGAGGTTTCGGCCAGGCGCCGATTTGGTCCGCGAGGTTGTCGCCTTGAGGTTCTGGCCACGGGGTTTTGTTCCCAAACCATGTGAAAAGCATCCATGGAGGATAGTGCTAAGCAAAGATATACACATAGGTGGGGTCGAAGATTGTTTCAAAACTAGATATCTCGAAAGAAAGCAATGGTAGACGAAATAAAAGTATAGAACCTTTCACGAGTTTGCATATGACATGAAAACTTCAGGAGCAGATTGGAACTAGTGAAACATCGTTCTTCACTACGTAAAAATTGCTGCCAAAAAGTTCCAAACGACATCATTATGGTGTATAAAAATATATTTTCCTTTATGACACTGTACTCAAAACTGGATGCACAACATTAAGACTAAAACGAGTGATTAGTAATATATATAATAATAATAAACGAGTGGTAATATATATATACCAAAAAACTTTTTTTTTTTTTTTTTTGCTTTTAACTACCTATATTGTACTATGTGATATCGTGCAGCTACTTTCCACAAGTGTGTAGACAAATTTCCAGTAGTATATTTAGGTTAAATATTAAAATATTTCAAATAATTTTAATGTTTAAAATGCACTCTTTCCGGATCCCGGCTTTTTGGGCCTTTTCAGTCAAGCAGCTACTGTATCGTCACTATTTATCCTAGGATCATGGTTCATACCTCATTCTCTTCAGAATAAAGCTGACTTTCAAATGGTACTACTTTCATGCTCATACCATATACCAGAAGTGGGGAAAATGTCAAAGTGAAAATTTCGGAGGGAAAATTTTTTTTTCTCGAACTTTGGCCCCCTGGACCCCCCATGTGTGAACGTAGCCATCTAAAAAAAAAATCTGATAAATAGTACTTGGTGTACTGAATGTGTGTACCAAACTTCAAGTTTCTATCTTGAATAGTAAGGGCGGGAGAAATTTTATCAAAAATTCCCACAATGCCCCAAATTACCACAAAACACTATGATATCAGGGGAAAAAAATGCTGAGACATCCCTAATTACCCTAGGTACATGTGTCGCCCATATTCTCTTCTGAATAGAACTGCCTTTCAGGCGGTACCATTCACATGTCTCCATCATGTATCAAAGGCGGGAAATTCCAGAAAAATGGGATTTTTTCGGTCTAAATTTCCCTTTTTCAACTTTTAGCCCCTCTGAACCCCCCTGTTTTAACGCAGAAATCTGAAAAATCTGTTAAATACTACTCGGTGGACTGAATGTTTGTGCACAATTTCAATCTTCTAGGTGCAAAAATAAGCCCGCCAAAAAAAAATCAGAAAATTCCCCATGTTATCCTATACAGAATTATATTTTGAAAAAAAAAATCACTGAGACGTCCCTAATTACCCTAGAATAATAATTCGACCGTCATTCTCTTCAGAATGGAACTGCCTTTCAGACGGTATGACTCACGTTTCTCCATCATGTATGTGAGGTGGGAAAATCATGAGAAACGGGATTTTTTTGTCTAAAAATTCCTTTTTTTCAATTTTTCCCCCTCCGGACCCTCCTGTTTTAATGCAGACATCTGAAAAAAATCTGATAAATACTACTCGGAGGGTTGAATGTTTGTGCACAATTTCAATCTTCTAGGTGCAAAAGTAAGCCCGCCAAATATATATATATATATATATATATATATATATATATATATATATATATATATATATATATATATATATATATACCCACCATGTCCCATTTTTCCCTATATAGAAGTATATTTTTCAAAAAAATCCCTGAGACGTCCGTAATTACCCTAGTATAATGATTCGACCGTCATTCTCTTCAGAATGGAACTGTTTTTCAGACGGTATGACTCACGTGTCCCCATCATGTATGTGAGGCGGGAAAATGGCGAAAAACAGGATTTTTGGGGCAACAATATCCCTTTTTTCAAACTTTGCCCCTCTGGTTCCCCCCTCTTTTAGAACTGACATCGGAACAAAAAAATTGGTAAATACTACTCGGTAGACTGAATGCTTGTGCAAAATTTCAATCTTCTACGTGGAAAAATAAGCCCGCCAAAAAATATCGAACATAGGCTTAGTAAATGAGAAAATAAATTTTTGAATTATGTATCATCACCTCCTATGTCTAGACGCAGGAAAGTCTGAAACCGTACGTAATGTCTTCTACAAGGCCTCTGGACTTGGAAAAAAAAAAAAAAAAAAAAAAAAAAAAAAAAAAAACCGGACGAAAAAGCTCAAATAGAAGAGAAATAACCCAATGTACCATGAAAAACGCGTATGGTACAAATTGTACCATAGGATCCCCAAAGGGTTGCTCTTCGTCTGATATTTATTGCAAAATATTCATTCCGTTTTTCTCAAAAATATAGGAGAGACCGGGTCTCACTTGCCTCATCTGACGAACTTATTATACCGTAGCCACACTTTCACTTAGCAGAATAGCTTCAAAACACATCACCATAGCAATACGTGACGATTTCTAATACACTGATATTATTTTACTGCCCTGGATATCACTGGATGTGTTTCTAAGTTACCTGGCCGTCTACATATATCGTGGGAAATACAGTAGTCGCCATATACTTACAGCTGGTCGTTGTTATTTTGTGGATCCGTCTCCTTATTCCTAGTTTCTTATGCAGACCTCTGGTTGATACGAATAGGTACCCGCATATTCAGTTAGCTGCTGACGGTACGTCAAACCTTCAAGTGCATGAAATATGTGACGGTGAATGTATAAGCTAGAAGTAATGCTTCAATATTTTGATGTTTGGAGGCAAAAAAGCGCGTATATGTATAGTCATGACGTGCACTGAGTAAAATTCGTTCTCCGGACAGCGGTATACTGTAAAAATATACAGAATCCTCTTGCTTACTGCAGAAATCAATATGGAGCATACGTTATCCATATGCTACATACGCACTGACCTTAGATGTTACACCATGCAGTTGCAGGATATCTGATATCTAACAGTCTTCCTTATATTACATACATATATATATATGTTACCTTCGTCAGCTATATGTTATATACGTCCATTTATATGCGAGATTCTGATCGCTTATATTGTTTCATACGAAAAGTACGTATAGATGGAACACTTATACGGCAAGTATTATAAAACATGCGGTTTCAGTTATACGTCTGATGTACGTTAAGTCCAAAAACAACAGGAATCACGCATGTAACCTACCATTTTACATCTACATTTTTTTTTCTCAGTGTAATGCTTTCCTCCTGGTATTCACATTTGTGGCCCAGAAGTAGTTTGTACGACTGATTGAAGTGATTTGATTTGAATTGATTTTAACATTTCTTTCAACGGTGAGGCTATATAAGACGTGATATTACAGCTTAACGTGGAATCCGAACCACATTAGCTCTTGCCAGGAATTGAACCCAGGTCTCCCACACCAAATGTTGGTATGAATTTCACGTTTCGGAATCGCGAAATGCAATAAAAACTTATTGATAATAGCCTCATAGCATTAAAATCTCCATGTTATGTTTCCATTGTTTTTACTTTGTTTCTACAGATACTGTAAACAATCATATATTTTACACAAGGAAAAAAACTTTAATATCCATGTCGTCTATAATTGCAGTACTAATTTGTTTCATGATTTTTTTTTACAACTATTGTATATAATTTCGTTCGTAATTGCATTTAAAATTCATAATTTCATATTCTAATTATTTCCAGCCAACAACAGATTGCCACTATGGTTATAAGTAATATCTAAAGCAAGAAAATAAACAAAACACCGCTACTTTCAGAAACGCGATTAAAGATGGAGTTGAAAAACTGCGTTTACATTATGAGCAAATCTAACTATAGTGACCAGACACCAAAATGATCCGTTACAACAATCTTTAGATAGCATAAGAATATTGCGAACATAATTTATATAGATATTAGATTTTCTGTACATTAATAGGTAACGTACAGACTTGTTGAAAAATCCAGACGACTCACCTCTCCTTAAGAGGCATTGTTTTTCAAAACAATTTACTAAATATTGTTATGCAATGCATGTTTGTGAGGATATATTCTTGAAAAAAAAAAAAAAACGAATAGACTGATCTTTCAAACAAAACTGCACATTTTTCTGTATATTTGAATGCTGTTTGCTGTTAAATAAAATGAAATCTTTCGTTTCATTCCACACACTTATACCGGATAGGTTAGAGGAGACGCTGATGATGAAAAATGAATGAAATCGTAGAATGTAAAAGTGGGAGGAAATGGGAGAACCCAAGAAAATCTATGCACACGATGTTTGTCTAAAACGAAGTTCACTTGGTGCAAGATTGGATCTAACCAAGGACCACATGCATAAGAGGTAAACGCTCTACCACTGAGCTACCGCTGCCCTCTATTTACTGTTAGCTTAAGTAGTACAACAAACTGCGGATAAACTTCACAAAACAATATAAGAAATTGAACTCAATCCATTAATTTTAAACAGTCTTAACAAAAATAAATACTTTTCGATTGTAATTCTAAAAGCTGTAGCTGTGTTTACGTAAAATTCGTAATATGCTTTATTACGAGTAATATATAATCAATCATCAAGTTTATTTAATGTCAATCAAACGTATATCAGAGAATACAATTTTTGTAAAGATATAATAAAATATATGAAACGGAAACGAAAATTGTTGTGTTCAAACGTATTTGATGTTCAATATTTACACAGTTTAAAACAGCATGTTAAATTTTATTGGATTAAAAGTAATTTCAGATGTGTGAAGAAATTAATAACACCTATCTAACCATTGTGTTTCATTTTACATTAGGGTTATTTCAAAGCTTTCTCGTAATTACATCATGCAAAATTAATTTCCAATTTGCAGGCGACTCCATTTTTTTAAAGACCTTACAATGATGGCAAAAAGTAGCGTACAGAAATGGGTTACGTAGATAACATCAATGAATTGTCTTGATTTGTCTACAGGATACTGAAGAGTGGGTTGGAGATGGAAGTAATTCCCAGACGTTGTGCAATAACTTCTGTAATTTCTAGTTGACGCAGTGGAGAGAGAAAAAAATGAGGCAAAAGAACAATGTAATATTAAGCATAACGACTTACGTTAACAGGAAAATACTTTAACACGGGAGAAGTTCGTTCAAAAGTTCGCTTTTTATTATCCGCCTTGAATATTGTTGCTCCTTGCCAATTAAAAGTTTAAAACTATCTTATAACTTAAAAAAAAGAAAAGAAAAACAAAGAAGAACCAATCTTTTCTTACACTACGTAGGAGAAACAAAAAATGGAAGTATCTTATGTGTATGTGCGAAATTTATTACATACTTCATTTTCCAGAACATTTCTTACTTCAATGAATGCTAATGTACATGCTATTCTAGAATGTAGGTCACACAGTAGGCTATGGGACAATAACAATGTAACCTTTAATTCCAAGTTGTCATTTCATTTACATTAAGGCAACGGTGAGTTTGAATGATAAAATGAGAACGAAAATTTGAAGACAAATCTTGCACTCAAACTTTATTCACCTATATTTGCAACCGTTAAATATGACAAGACTATCCGCAAACGTTTATTAGTGCAAATGAAAATAAAAAAAAAAAACGAAAAACAAAGAAAGTATGATTTATTCAGATAAAAAACAAAACTTGTTCTTTTCTTATCTCGATATGCTTTATTATTTGTACGAGAACACAGACAGCTACTTTTTAATATGATATACTTCATGACGGTGACACTAAGTCTATGTTTCCTTAATGATTGTTTCTCGTTGTAGAAGAAGAAAAAAAAACTTACCGGTACATTTTTACTTGTGTTAAGCCAATAAAATAAGAGCTACTTTAAGAGGTCTATGAGTGATCCAGATTTTTTTTATATAACTCTGTGGTGGTCTTTTACAAATGTACACAAATCAGAGCTCGACATATACAAGTTATTTGAATGATAAGTATGTGTTCTATTAAAGCTTGTATCTTTCGATCTAATAACTATGGAAGCGATATTCAATGTATACATCTAAGATGAAGCATTTGGCTTGGTTTATTTTATGTTACCTTTCAGTATCAACCTATATGAAAGATGGCCTACTCTTTACCGTTGATGCATTAATCTTTGCACGCTCACTGATGGAACCGATGGATGATTCACGAAAAGCACTACAGCACAAGAGAAGAAATTATCTGTAGCATACAGAGATCTTTGTGAGACATCGACCAAGATTGACGCGCTCACTGTACGACGTCTTCCATGCGTGTGTCAGAATGTTACAGAAATATTAAAAAAATGATCACACTGAATGAGTGCAACATGTGTTATTATACGAATAAAGGCAAGTACTAATTACACCAATGATATCGCTAATTCTTAACCAGTCCTTGTACATTCTTACAAGGAAGGGTCACGCAGTGGCTCCGCTGAGATCCGAACGAGACAATTGTGTTTGCACTTGAAATGTTATAACTAGACGAATCTCAAAGTTATACGTGTCACGGGCGGAATATCGTGAGTTACAACATATTTTGTAATGTAAGAACTACAATAAATAAATAAATAAATAAATTTAAAAAAATAAAGAAAAAAATAAAAAAATACTTGGCAAAATAGTTTGGACCAAGTCATTTGTTCGGAAACGGTTGGGTAAGTAGAAAACTCGGACAATACGTATCCCATCATTTCCAAGGACACACTTTTTCGGATAAAAAGTTTACCCAGGGTCCTCTCAGGATCCCAGACGGGGTCCAATTCAAAACTTTCAAATACCAAGGAGGGTTAAGTAGCACATCGATTGAAAGCTGTTGTAAAATGAAAGAAAATGCAGCAAATCTCGACTCTCTACCACAACCCTGTGCAAAATGGCGACGGGTCAAGGTGTAAACAAAAACTTAATTGAAAAGTCCATGTCCGACCCTATAAATCTTAAACGGTGAGACAAATGTGAAAACAGGAAAAGAAGTGTGGCATTATTTTCAAAGTACGACGATTTAAGTGAAAACGTCTTGTCCCAGGGTCCCCACATGGTCCCAGGTAGGGTCCAACTAAGAAGTTTCAAACGGCAAGAGAAGTTGCACATCGTTTGAAAGCTCTTGTTAAGTGAAAGAAGATGGATGACCTCTCGACTTTCTACGACAACCCTGTCCAAAATTGCGGCGGGTCAAAATGTAAACAAAAGCTTAATTGAAAATCTATGACCACCTTGAATTCAAGATGTTTGCTGAAAACCTATATCGAAAGGATAAGCATACCAAACTACTGAAGCTAGGAAAACCAAATTTGACATTAATGTTGATTAGTAGGTGACGAAAATATGCAAAATGTACAAAAACGCGACATCTTGAGTTCAAAATGTCGCACTATGTATCGAACGCATGTTCAGCTCACACCACTGGTGTTGGAGAAGCGAAATGTGTTATTTGCGTTTATGGTTAATAGTAGGTATCCACAAAATTACAAAGAGTATAATCTGTAATCCAATATGGCTGTCAGCGTAAGAAATGAGTTCGTATATAAATATGTTATTTCTTGGAATACTGTGACCAAACCAACAACGTTTTACGCAGCTCGATGTACTAAAATGACTTACACATGGTCTGGTACTACTCGCCAATCTTGCAAATTAATCTTTTATTGTATATTTGGTATTGTTTGAAGTATTGCGATCAAACCAACGAATGCCATACAAATGTAACCATCACGAATACGTTGCAATAGAGCCCCCAACCTACTGGTCCAGCAAGTTCTTTATGCATGAACTACGTATGACAAAATTAGAAAAAAATACACGAAGTTATTCAACTTTTGTTTAGGAGTGTGGGTAGAAAGCCAGAGTTTTGTGTTCATCGCATATTCGTTATATTGAAGTAAATGATGTCCAGAGAACCGTGACGAACAAGACGTATGTGTTGTAACCGAAGGAAGTAATAGTTGAAGTGAATTGAAATTCAATTGTCCTTTACTCTTCCTATTGTTTCTAAACACATAATAGAGAAAAATAGAGATTCAGATTTGTACTGTTCTGAATGATATAGGTTTTAAGCGGCCATCTTGGATTTAAGGTGGCAATAGTTTTTCAATTAAGCTTTTGTTTACATTTTGACACACTACAATTTTGGAAAGGGTTGTCGTAGAAAGTCGAGACTTGCTCCATCTACTTTCATTTAACAAGATCTTGCAAACGATTAGATACTTTACCCCTCTTGCCATTGTAAATTTTTAGTTGGACTCCACCTGGGACCTTGTGAGGACCCTGGCACAAGACGTTTTAACTTAAATCGTTGTACTTTGAATATAATGCCATACTTCATTTCCTGTTTTCACATTTGTCTCACCGTTTAAGATTTATAGGGGTAACCGTGGACTTTTCAATTGTTTTTGTTTACACCTTGACCCGTCGCCATTTTGCACAGAGTTTTCGTAGAGAGTCGAGACTTGCTGCATTTTCTTTCATTTTACAACAGCTTTCAAACGATGTGCTACCTAACCCTCCTTCTCATTTGAAAATTTTGAGTTGGACCCCGTCTGGGACCCTGCGAGAACACTGGGGCAAACTTTTTTAATCCAAAAAAGTGTGTCCTTGGAAATGAGGGATACGTATTTCCCGAGTTTTCCGCTTTCCCAACCCTTTCCGAACAAATGACTTGGTCCAAACTATTCTGCCAGTTTTTTTTTTTTTTTTTTTTTTTTTTTTTTTTTTTTTTTTTTTTTTTTTTTAGTTCTTACATTACAAAATATGTTGTAACTCACGATATTCCGCCCGGTGGCACGTATAACTTTGGAATTCATCCAGTTTTAACATATCAAATGCAAACAATTGTCTCGTACGGATCTCAGCGGAGCCACTGTGTGACCCTTCCTTGTTAGTATTGAAACATGTATGCGTTATTTCCAGCAAAGTATAACGACTACCGACTCAGAGCCGATCGTATAAAAGCGTTATTCTACTGAACTGTCAATCGGTGGTTCTAATTGTCTGCATTCCGTTCAAAGTTTATTCTTCCTTTATATATATATATATATATATATATATATATATATATATATATATATATATATATATATAGGATGAGTCGAAATAAGTGTTACAAGCCAATATCTCGCGAACTATACATAAAAAAAAAAGAAAAATGTTAAGAGTCAATGTACAATATAGAGGGTCCTAAAATGGGTCAAACACGAGATTCCCCCTGCCCCCCATTTTGGGGAAGGGGGTGTAAGTGAAATTTTAAAATAGGAACATAGGTCGAGTGATACCTCGTTCGAAAAAGCTTGGAAAATTGAATATTTTTTTGTAAGAAATAATTTTTGATATGGGCACCGTTTTCAAGATGGCCCCCACAAAAAATTGTGCTGTATCAGATAAATTTCCATTACTTATAAATCAGAAACAGTTGAGTAGAAAACGATGAAACAAAAGAAAGAAAAAGCCATAGGCAACGTGGAATAGTGTTGTCGCGGTCTCCCCAGAGTGCCCATCATGGGACCCAGGGACCAACTTGAAAATTTCCAACATAAATATAGGTCGACTAATACCTTGTTTGATAGATCGTTTAAAACCAAACAGTTTAGTACGAAATTTGTTTTCATTTCGGGCAAGCCTGTTTCAAAATGGCCGCCGAAAATGGTTCCACGTTCAGAAAAAAAACAGTGTTTATATTGAGTGTTACACGCCAATATCTCGCGAACTATGCATCAGATAAGAAAAGTGTTACGACTCAATGTACAATACAGACGGCCTAAGATATGGGTGAAACACGAGGTTCTCCCGCTTCCAATTTTGGAGGAAGGGGTGAACGTCGAATTGTTCAATGACAACATAGGGCGAACGATACCTTCTTTGATATATCATGAAGTACCAAACAGCTTAGTACAAAAGTTTCGGCGGCCATTTTGAAACCGGCTTGCCCAAAATAAAAACAAATTTTGTACTAAGCTGATTGGTTTTCCACGATCTATCAAACAAGGTATCATTCGACCTATATTCCCATTTGAAGTTTTCAAGTTGGTCCCGGGGCCCCATGATGGGGGCTCTGGAGACACCGAGACAACACAATTTCACGTTGCCTATGGCGTTTTACTTTTTTTTTTTTTTTTGGTTTCATCTTTTTCTACTCAACCGTTTCTGATTTATAAGTACTAGAAATTTATTTGATACATGACCATTATCGGGGGTATCTTGAAAACGGCGCTCCATATCAAAAATTGTTTCCTACAAAAGTTGTGCAATTTTTCAAGCTCTTTTGAACGAGGTATCACTCGACCTATGCTCACATTTGAAAATTTTACGTAAACTCCCCTCAATCCGAAGTGGTGGATGGAGGGAACCTCGTATTTGACTCGTATTTTAGGCCCCTCTGTATTATATATTGACTCTTAACATTTTTCTTATTTGATGTATAGTTCGCGAGATATTGGCTTGCAACACTTATTTTGACTCACCCTGCATATATATATATATATATATATATATATATATATATATATATATATATATCACTGGCGGATCCACGTGGGGGGCGGAGGGGGCGACCGCCCCCTCCAAAGGTCTTTTTTTACTTCCAGCATTTACCGCTGGGAGATACAAATATGCTCTTTTCCGGACCGATCCAATCTGTATGACAAGCCTAGCAGAGTCTAACCAAAATTTGTTTTACTTAATAGTACTTAATACAGACATATTTGAATTGTGACTACTTCTGTCCTTAGTGCCTTGAGACGGTCACCATAAGCCCCAAAGAAGCGAGAATATGATTCATTCGTTGGACGAAGAGCTGTAGGAAGGAGGCTAAGACGACTCACTCTTTGAACTAAAAATGTATATTTTAAAATTGTGTCCTAGAAAAAGATGTGGAAATGAAATTCGAGTCCCGAGACTTCAATTACTTTTATCTTGAATAAAGATAAATATAGATTCTTCAACGCTCCTTATTGAAAAGCTCTCTGAAACTGAGACTTTTCGGTTCGTTGATTGATTGATATGTATTTATGTTATTTGTCAAAAGCGATGCTTTACAGAACGAGTACTAGAGTTTAAAGTTGGGTCTGAACTACTGTAGTGCGTTCGATGCTCACTCACCGGGAATCAAAACACAGAACCTCATGTATCCAAGATCATTGCTACATCCAGGTACATTTTGCTAATTACTAGATCAACAGAGAGCCGTGACTTTTGGGGTTCAACACGGAAACACCAGGAAGGCACCAGGGATTCATTGTGACTTTTAATGGCACTTCATCTTTTCTTGAGAAATAACACAACAAGCTGTTATTGTAATTCATATATAAAAGACGAGGTCCTGAGTGAATAATTGATCTTCGCACAGGCCAAACCGATTAAGCTAGAAACTTGAAATTCGAACAGTAGATAAGATTTGTGACGTAGGGTATCACTAAGAGAGGATTTCTTCTTTTTTGGAAATTCGAAGAAATTAAGGGGGACGGAGTAGAAATTATTTTAATAAGATGGCCGTCTTCCCGAATCTCTTAAGGTTAGACATTTGAAATTTGGAATTTCGATTTCTCATTTAAAATAATTTTACACGCATTAGTAAAATGGGGAAAAAACAGGTGGAAAGAAAAAGGGGCGGGATTACAATTATAATAAGATACCAATATCTAAGAATCTTTGAAGGTTAGAAACATGGAATTTGTCAGGAACAAAGTAGATTTGAGCTTGTGCTGTAACATTCACAGAGATGGACTGCAAGGTGATTAAGATCGTTGTGTGGTTTCCGCCCGTCGTGGTCTTTGCCCGTAATTATTTTCAACTCGTGAACATTCCCAGAAAGTTATGAGTCTGAGTCTAAAGTTGAACTCTTTGGATTTATCAGAATCGCAAATAAAATCAAGGAAGATGGATGAAGGAACTCAAAAAAGATTTTGAAATTGCTTTTTCTAAATCTTTAAATGAATCAAAAGGGCACAACAAAAATCGTAAAAAATGTGTATATATTTTAATAAACAATTATATATTATACATATGATATTTGATTTGTTTGTTTAACGTCGCACGACTGTGCCAGAACGGCTAAAGAAGACATGGATGTAATCATTATAGTAGAATCCGAACATTTTTTTCGTTCAACTGTACTCCCACCGGGAATCGAACCCGGGAGCACGCGCACCAAAGGTAAGCGTGTTAGTCATATATTTTTTTTTTTAAAGTTAATTGATCCACCAAATGTGCCTCATTAACTTGCTTAACTACTTAACATTAGGTTTCTATTTATTTTACTCCTTTTTCCATTAACCTAGAACAACAAAGACACGAACGCAGAAACATCGAGGACGATAAAAATTCCAAAGGCTCTCCCACCGGGAATCGAACCCGGGACCCCATACACCAAAGGTGCATTTGCTAGCGACTAGACCAGCGGGAGGGCATATCATTAGGCCAAATGGGGTTCATATTATATCTGAGATGAAAGAAAAACAACAAGTTGTACGTGCTTTATTCTCTATTGGTAATTTCATTTACAGATGAGAATTTTTCAAAATTAAATTTTAATTTGCATTTTTTTTTTCAAATATTTGACATTGTCAAATATCACCAGTCGGTATGTTAAAGGAAATATAGTTTGTGTGCAGTAATGAACGGAAATATCACTACATTTCTGATCTTCTTTCGTTCATTTTATCGTAGACTTTGTTAAGCTTTCAAGAGGTTTCATTTTTTTTTTTTACTATTTATGCATTATAATGGCTTATATTGTAGTTCTAAATAATTTTAATTCATATTTTAATTCATGTAAAATATATACACAGTTCGTGCTAGATTTAACAAAATTTCTGTTGAGTTTGTGTAAGAGAAAGTTTAATATTGATATTTTTTTGTTATTACATTAGTTGCAGTATTTTATTGAATAAATTGTGTATTTACCTAATAATGATTCATATGGTTAAGGAATATTCCAATATATTATATAGGATTTATATTCACAATTCATTTCGTTATGTGTTACTGCTGTAGTTTGACTTCAAACCGTCGCTCTGGGTTCCTGTTAGTAGTACGGTACAAGGTTTAAATGCAGAGATGATTAGTATTATGTATTTGAAAGTGTATCCATTTCATTCTCCTGTGCTTGATCTGTGACATTGAATGAGCAGGCCTGTTCTTTGAAGGGAAAACAACAACATTCTTGTTTCGGAAGAAATTCGAAATACATGTTCGGGCAATCACCACGGGGAAGAATCACGGAGCCACTAATTGAGTTGAGTTGATTTTGAGTTTAACGTCCCGTTCAGCAGCGAGGCTATATGATACGTGGACCTACTGATTAACGTGGAATCCGAACCACATGAGCTCCCACCGGGAATCGAACGGAGCCACTAAATCATCAATTGAGTTCAGTTTGAATATTTTTTCTTTTCAATTTTCAATCTGTTGAATTAGATCCTGATGTAAATAGAAATGAAAGTAATATCTAAAGCTGGTTCCCCTATATTTTGGACTATTTGGAACAATATATGCCATATACTATCAAACATCACTTTATAATTAATTATTGTATTATTTTTATGCTACCAAGAAATGTAAAGTATGCGACAAAAATAAAGACCACAATCACCATTAAAACTAATGACGATTTTGGTCATTAATTTTTGTCCCGTACTTTACATAGCAATATCATAATGAATTTTGTTATTTGTTGACATTTTGTATTATTCTTATGCATGTATACTTTTGTTATCTATTCACTGTGCAAGACAGCGCATCTGATATATCACGGTGACTATGTGTGAAGTGAATCATAATATCTCCATACCTCCGAAACGGAAGTGCGTATTTGATCTAAATCTACAGAAAGAATATACGTTCATTTAAAAAGCTAACAAATTCGGGTCCCAAAATGGAATCTGAGAATCAAGTTTACACGCCCCTCCAGCTCCGGATTCATATGCGTCTTATTTTTACAAACTAAAATTCTGGTCAACTTGATGCTACACTTATCTTCCAGGAAGCGAACCGCCCCCTCCAAACGATCCCTCTGGATCCGCTAGTGATATATATATATATATATATATATATATATATATATATATATATATATATATATATATATATATATATATACAGGGTGGGCCATTTTAATTAATCCACGGAAATATCTGAAAAATGATAAAACATAGAAGAAACGTTTCAAGTACATGTTATATATTGCTAAGGGGGAAAACCAATTCCGCCAAAAGTACCCCTCCCCGCCCCCCCTAAATGAAGGTAACGGGGGGCAACTTTGAAATGTCAAATGGGAACATGGGTCGAGTAATACCTCGTTCGAAAGGTCTTGGAAAACTAAGTAACGCTGTACCAAAAGATGTTTCATATTGTGTACCAGTTTCAAAATGGCCGCCATGATATGGTTCGGAAACTCCAGTACCCGTAGTATGAAAACCATGGAAGGTAAATGAATGGAACAAAATTGAAATACGTAAATATCATAGGGCATATCGAATGATGTAATCCCTGTGATCCCAGTGGCCTCCCTGAAGGGGTCTTGTGGGCTAACTTTAAAATTTCAATGTCCGACCGGACAACGGTTCGGACATACGCTCGACCTACCCAATGCTGTTTGGAAGGCAGACTTCATGCATAGAGAATTGGTGCACTAAGTTAACGCGGATGACCACAGTTATATTTTGATTAACTATTAGCATTCATGTCATATTGTGAGCTTGAGGGACGAAACGGTGTGTACGTATATCCCCGAAATGCTTTCTGAATAACCAGCACGCATTGCAGAAAAGTTTCTCTTTTTTTTTTAGTCACTACAGCGTCATCCTTACAAACAAATGTTTCAACCACACCATACCTATTTGTAAGGTTAGCCTTAATTTACGAATTAAAGTAGAGTTCTCGTTTGAACTTTCACTTTACTTTCCACCCCACTCACATACAGAACGCAGGGAGAGATTATTTTGCAGGACTTGGATTTCTCTCTATACATTATGGCAATTTTACTCTAATATTTTTATCTCTGTTGTATTATTCTCGAGCCTTGGAACGCCTCCGTGGTTTTCCTATTTAATTTTCCTTATTTTCATTTATGTCTAACCGTATTCATACTATGGGCACTAGACGTTTTCTTAGACACAGTCACCATGTCTTTGCGATCATTTTGAAAACGGTGTCTCATGTCGAAAATTTTCTTACAGAAGCTGTTTGATATTAATTTGTCTATGTAACGTGATGTTACTCGCTCCAAGCTGCTATTTGAAATTTTCAAGTTGGCCCCAGATACCTTTGAGTTGGCCCTTGGAGTCACCCCGACAACACCTCTCGATGTGCCTTACGTCAGTTAGCTACTCCAGTTTTTCTTTTGTTGATTTATCTCCAATCGCTTTCATACTACGGGTACTAAACCTTTTCTCTGACACGGATACTATGTTTCGGCGGCCTTTTGAGAACACTGCCATTTCACATCAATCGTTTTCTCCTGCAATATGTTAGATTTTGCAAGATTTATCGAACGAGGTACCACTCGACTCATGTTACTATTTGAAATTTTGAAGTTAGCCCCCAAGACCCCTTTAGGGAGGCCACTGGGATCACAGGGACCACACCGTTCGATATGCCCTATGATATTTACGTATTTCAATTTTGTTCCATTCATTTACCTTCCATGGTTTTCACACTACGGGTACTGGAGTTTTCGAACCATATTATGGCGGCCATTTTGAAACCAGTGCACAATATGGATTATCTTTTGGTACAGCGTTACTTAGTTTTTCAAGAACTTTCGAACGAGGTATTACTCGACCCATGTTCCCATTTGACATTTCAAAGTTACCCCCCGTTACCCCCATTTAGGGGGGGGCGCGGAGAGATACTTTTGGCGGAATTGGTTTTCCCCCTTAGCAATATATAACGTGTACTTGAAACATTTCTTCTATGTTTTATCATTTCTCAGATATTTCCGTGGATTAATTAAAATGGCCAACCCTGTATATATATATATATATATATATATACACTCATGCTCAAAAATTAAGGATAATTACAGATTGTGGTACTACACAACGTGGCACTAACAAAACTGGAGCTAATAGCATAGGCACATAGTGAACACAACATACGAACAAACGAAACATATCTGTACCACGGTACTGGTGATATCACGGTATCCACGGTATTGGTGATAAGTTGAGAAACACATGTGCTACACAACGCCACTGTTTCCGGCGCATGTACCGTGACATCAATATGGAATATGATCACCATGCACACGTACACAGGCCGCACAACGGGTTAGCATAGTCTGGATCAGATGGTCGAGCAATTGCTGGGGTATAGCCTTCCATTCTTGCACCAGTGCCTGTCGGAATTCTTGAAGTGTCCTAGGGGTTTGAAGACGTGCAGCGATACGTCGACCGAGAGCATCCCAGACATGCTAGATAGGGCTTAGGTTTGGAGAACAGGCACGCCATTCCATTCGCCTGATATCTTCTGTTTTACGGTACTCCTCCACGATGGCAGCTCGGTTTGGCCGTGCGTTATCATCCATCGGGAGGAAGGTGGGACCCACTGCACCCCTGAAAAGGCGAAAATACTGATGCAAAATGACGTCCCGATGCACCTGACCTGTTACAGTTCCTCTGTCAAAGACACACAGGAGTGTACGTAAACCAATCATAATCCCACCCCACACCATCAAACCACTACCTCCATACAGGTCCCACGGACATTATGGGGTTGGTATCTTGTTCCTGGTTCACGCCAGATAATAACCCGGCGAGAATCACTGTTCAGACTATACTTGGACTCGTCCGTGAACATAACTTGGGACCACTGTTCCATTGACCATGTACTGTGTTCTTGACACCAGGCTTTACGGGCTCTCCTGTGAACAGGGGTCAGTGGAATGCACCTTGCAGTTCTCCGGGCGAATAAACCATGTCTGTTCAGTCGTCTGTAGACTGTGTGTCGGGAGGCAACTGTTCCAGTGGCTGTGTCAAGGTCCTGAACAAGGTTACCTGCTGTACTCCGTGGCCGTCTGCGGGCACTGATGGTGAGATATCGATCTCCTTGTGGTGTTGTACACAGTGGACGTCCCGCACTGTAGCGCCTGGACAAGTTTCGTGTCTGTTGGAATCGTTGCCATAATCTTATGGTACACGGAGGGCCCGTGCTACGACCTGCTGTGTTTGACCAGCCTCCAGTCGCCCTATTATTCTAACCCTCATAACGTGATCAATATGTGTTCTTTGAGCCATTTTCAACACACGGTCACCATTACCACGTCTGACAATATCTGCACACTTACATGCTGCACCGTACTCTGACATGCACCAACACACCTTTGCGTATTTGGACTGCTTCCAGCGCCACCATGCGACGACCGCACAGCATGCACCGCACCGAATGGTCAAATGTACTGCATGGTCATACCCCGAGGTGATTTCCAACTGAAAACCGCCCACCAGAGCGTTGTTTCACCATGTATCCGCATTATCCTTAATTTATGAGCACGAGTATATATATATATATATATATATATATATATATATATATATATATATATAGTTTATGGTTTGAACGTACTCGATTAACTACTTCCCTCGATTGAATTAGTCAACAAGTTGGTTAAATGAGAAAATACTAAAAGTGTTATTCGGTTGTAGTAACCGAAAGCTCGGTATGCTATATATTGATAAAGCAACTTGGTTACAAGCAAACTGATTTTGGCTAATTTAACCCTGCAAATTTTCTCAGTACACATGTAATGAAGCAACAAGAGTGATATGTTTATGAAAACAATATAAAAAATCCGTGCAGTGGCGACACTGTGAGAAGATACCAGTTATTGAATTTGAACCTAGCAATTGTGCGATTCCTGAAGTAGACAGGCAGATACTCAACAAAGACCAACTGTGTTTACTAGACATACCAAAAGTCACCTAGTTAGGGTACTGCTCTGATGAATTTTCAGTCCATGGCTCTGGCCCTTTGTCGCATTCGAGATGGCTGACTAAACCTAATAGGGTTCTGGGCTATACATTACTGTGGAAAGTCCCTCAGACAATAATAGGCAAATATCACCTTTATCTTAAAGCCATACAGTGGTTTGCTATGCAGTTTGCCATTGAGCAACACTTTGACCGAAGATCCAAAACATGTTTACGAGGCCATTCGTAAAACGCGGTATTTTCCAAGAGAGCTGAAACAAAATGTAGGCCCCCTTAGCGAACTGAATGTTTATTTTGCTCATCTTGAAGATTTACTTTTGGTGATGGTCATTGATGATAGAAACCACATTCGAAAACTTTGGTACAAATAAATTTTGAAGGCAAGGCAAGTAGTTTCTGAAATTGATCCTATTAGGCATTTTATGCCACCAAACCTGAACGTTGGAGCTACAGACTACATAGAAATGATACAAAAAGATACTTGTAATCTTGCTTCTCTTTTGCTAAGAATTATTTGACAAATAACGAAACAAGACAGTTTATAAGCAGAGACTCTAAGCCCGTTATGAATTTCATGAAGTTCCCATAACATACTCAAGAGTTAAACTTGAGACAGAGGCTTCCTGCAGAGTGTGTGGACACAGGACACAATGCTAGAGAAAGCTCCATCAGAGCTACACTATTGCCAAGATCACCCATGCCTGCATTTTCGCAAAAATCAGAGTTTAAACCATTAGTAATGGACAAAAACAAGTTAAGCTTTAAAGTGGAAAATGGAAATTTGTCGAGGACAAAGTATGTATAATAAATACAATTGTAAATAATACACCCTAATCATTGGATGGCTGGTTGGGTAGGGTGTGAGTGGAACTGGAAGTGCAGCCACCTCCCCGTCGTAGTTAGTAACGCCCTTGTTTTAAGAAATTTAAAGAAAAAAAAAACATGTTTTATCTCAAAGTTTGCTAAATTCGCTAATTTTGCATTTTTTTTTGACAGCGATGTGCGACTATAATATATGGTTTATTTATTTCAATGTTTTTACATACTTGAAACCTTTACGCTTAATGGGGTCCCAATTCTATCTCTAAGTTTTTCTAGAAAAAAATATTGAGCATTTATTGTTTTTTACGTTTAAAAAAAATTCAATGGTGATACGGGACCGAAAGATATAGAAATAATAAAAAAAAAATCTGGTCTATACCAAGGGCAACTTTCGCACACAATAGCGTTCGGGAAAACATTTTTTTTTCGAACCACCTAATTCCCAGCGACAAGCGAATTTCAAAACTCGATTCATCGTCTGAAGACAGCATACTGTCATCTTCCGCAACAATTGAGCCAATCTGGAAGTGGTTGTAATTCATTACCACTTGCGGTTTTAATACTTATTTCCATGCATCAAAATGGTAAGGAATATCAATAAACATTTTTTTTGACAGACTAATTTCCCCAAAAATGAGTTTTATCTAAACCTTTGTATATATGTTGACACCGGAAGAGGTGAAACTCTACGTTTATTTCATAACTACACTAATCGCATAATAGATGAAACGGAAACAGTTAGCCACAAGCATTTTTTTTAATGAATTCTGTACCAATAATTTGTTTCATCTCTGATCTTATTGTTTTTATTGTAATCGTAAATAATATGAATCAATTACTGCATTCGGTATATTGCAAATAGTAGTTGTAAATGTATTAGTTCAAGCTTGAGCATTTAATTTACATAGTTTGAAAGTTTACTGTAGTTCTATGCTGTGCTACGAAACTCAGTTGTTAAATTTTTAGTCCGAGTTTGAAGAATTACTTAAAAGTCGAGAATCAGACGATCACTCTTGCTTGTCCACCGTTTGATTTTGTCCTGAATAGTCGAGGATACTATTGCATGTTCTATGAGTTTAATTGAACTTATCAGACCAATATCTAACTTGTCACAGTTGCAGACTTTGGTCTGATATACATTGTGCCAAAGAAGAGCGTGTACAACTTCAAGGAAGAATGCTATTAGAAAAACAAATGAATAGACATATCTATGGAAATTACTATAAAAGTGAGAATATATATATCATTGTTTTATGTATTATATAATACCTGTATATAGGCATCGTTAACTGCATGAAGCAAATCCAGACGGTGATTGATTTCTCGCTATGTTTTCTGCATTGCAGTGAATGTAATGTTGTCAACGGCATCACAAAACCTTTGATTCGGGTCATTAATATCCCATATCTTTCTTCGATACACAATGTATTTAGCATATCCCCTACAGAAAGAACTCCACGGGAGTGATATCTGGTGAGCAAGGTGGTCAGGAAAATTGGGTTACGACATCTAATCCATCGAAATAAAATATATGATTCAGAAATTCACGAATACACAGTATCCAATGTACTATGCATCCTCTTGCTAATTGGGTGGTGGGAGATCATCCAGTTGTGGTGTCACATATTTAGTCAAAAGAACACAGTACGCATTTGCATAGATTGATTTCTCGCTGAAGAATAATGAATTTATGATTCTATTGTATATGAGACCACACCCTTATGCCACAGGAGGTTTCCTGAGACATATGCTTCCAAAGTATGTAAGTTCAGTCTCCATGAGACATTAAAGATTGCCTTCCTACTAAAATAGAGTGAGAAACGTTGCATCCTCAGGCATTCGTTCCAGCACGTTCACTTTCAATCTTGATTTGTCATTTGGCTCGAGTGAATGCAAGTAAGAGTTACGCTTTATAAGCGGACAATCACAAAGTTTTTGAGTCGGATCTTGTTCATTGTTAAATGTAATATTAGCTTAAACTGTCTAGAAACATCAGAGATAGATTTTGCATTAAAATGAGTAACAGACTTTCTTACACGATCGACGTTAATCTATGTCTTGCGATATTGGCACAGTACATAGAACAAATACGATTAGCGTATATTATCAATTGCATCTGTACTATTTTTTTTTTAAGAAATTGTAAAGATACTTTGTGGACACTCCGCAGATATAAGCGTACAAAACATGTTGTCCTACACTCTGATGGTTCCGCAGTTATTGGTTTTCAAATGTAGAGTCACATCTTTGAAAACAGTGAAACATCAATTAATTATATCTGGTCGGGTACAAGCTTGGCATGGTGGTAAACTTTGATGTTATATATAAGCGTATTAGATAAATTGTTGATGTTTTTGATTCTCCTATTATTGGTGGCAAATGGACATTTAGAAAAAAAGAAAATAAAATACGAAAAATATAACATAGCTTATCCGATTAGTATCGTATTAGGTTTGGTAGTAAACCTTGACGTGCTAAATATTTTTGCGACATATGATATGGAACCTTCTGGTTTCTAAGTGATGCAACGCTACCACACCTATTTGGAATCCGCAATGTAACGACTGTTAACCAATCTATAATGGCACAAATTAAACTGAAGCAATTCAGATCCAACACAGCGAGTGGCTTCTAGAGGACAAACATACCTAAGAAATACCAATTATTTTTCTTACCTTTCTTTCAAATCAAACAATAACGTAACAGAACCTATTTCATTAAAAATTATCAGGTTAAGCAAAGAACAGAATATATGGTTGAAAAGTCGAATACTAAACTCACATAAACAATCCTATAATTTTATTTTCATTAACTTTAAATAGAATTCCAACAATAACAACAAATCTGAAATTAATTAACGAGTTAAATCCTAAATTTTATAAGTACTCGAATATTCTTTTTAATGAAAAGAGCTCAACAAGTTAAACATTTTCACCTTCAAACAGTTTTGATTAATTGTGATCACCAGTCTCTAAATACAATAACCAATTAATCATAAATTGCCTTTTTCACAATTTTATTTAATTCATCAACCAAAAGCAACCAAAAGTCAGCCATCAATGGTTACCCAAGTTTACTTTAGAATAACGAATCTATGCAAAATTTCTTAATAAATCAAATAAGAAATAATTTTTGAATTTAATCGCGTTTAGTAATTCCCACGTCAGAGAAGCTTCAAAAATTGAATTTGTTTCTTTTGTTTTAACTAACGTGAGTCAAATTCTTCTAATTTTACGTCAATTATTATAATCTACAAGTAGCGTTATCAAAATCTTGCCATTCAACATCAATGTACAAAAGAGGGACGTTAAATTTTTCGGAAACCAATCGAAAGGAAAAAAAAAAACTGAACAAATCGGACTAACTATAGCAAAAAGTGAGACTTCAATTAGTCGACCACACATACATAAATTGGACAAAGACAAAGGAGTTTTCTACAGGTTTGACTAATTTACACTTACTGTATACAGCTCCCAATGGTTCTCTTTCTCTGGCTTCAAATATAACATTCAACTAATGGATACTTCGAATGGACAATTAGCCAAAAACGAAGACAAACAACACATCTTCAGCAATGAAAAGTTCTGTCCTTTTAAACAGCTCGCACAGATTATTATAATAATAACCCCAATATAGCCTTTTAATTTTCTCTCTCTCAACTCAAAACTTCTCAGCTCGACTCAACGGCAACCTAAGTCCAAATAGTGAACAAGAACTTTCACAGTTGAATCACGATAACAGGTTCAGTTTGACACCCATACTATTGCTGTTCCAATTCTGGCTTGCAACTGAAGCTACACGCAACGACCTTCAGCCACAAGGCAGAAGCGTACGGATACTTCATTGAGTGTTGACGTAATACATACATACACAACCGTTCTTTTCTTTCTCTTTGCCTTTCGCTCAGAAGGAGATTACAAATTGCATTCAATTCTATTCCTTTTAAATATTCACATATTCATTATTTCCATTCTTCACATATTCATTAAAAAAAGAGAACAAATTACACAATGATTAAAAAAAATCATCATTTAAAGGTCCAACTCATTAAATAAAGAACTATTTCTTCCTCTTTTGTTTTTACAGTTCACCCCCATTCATGGGCGTCGGCAGGGTTTCCATGAATTTAGCGTAGATACAACCATTTCTTCTCAAAACCTCGTCCAAAATTATTTCCACCTCTTGTGGCTACCAAGGTTCGCAACATATGTTAAACACAATCAAAGTTCTAGACCAATTGATTAAGCATAATAAAAGTGCAATAAGTACTATTTAAATACACCTTAAATGCCAGTATTGGACAAGACATGATACAAATCAAATAAAGGATGATTTTTTTTCTCACTAGTATTTAACTTGCACAAGATTAACATTTCGAGAAATAAGTCCATGTTGGCTATAAAAATGTCAGTTGCTTTAACTATAATGCTACCACACAAACATTAAAATTATAGCATTATACTGAAGTTTACCTGTATACTATTGCAGTGTTGCGTATAGTAATGAATCACATGGTATGATTGATATGATTTCTAAGATATATATATGTTCTACTAGGTAGCTTATTAAAGGGATCACAATGATGCTATTTTACATTATAAAATCAACGTTGCAATTTGAGCACCATGTATACTATTCTGGAAGAATGATTGCTAGACAATTACTAACAATTACTAACAGTCATACAGCATCGGATGGTGTAATGCATGTAATCTATTTATAATACAATAAATTCCCAGTCTGTAACCAATGCTAATTCCTAACAGTTAAAATTCACCACTCTGCTAAGTTCCTACATGTCTTTATTTAGTAAGCATGAACGTGCTTTGTTGTTTGTTGTTCAGAGATCTCAAATTACTTTCATTTTTTTTTTTTTTTTGCTTCTTTTCTCAGCATAGGGAAGATCACATTGCATTGTTGTCATAGACGTTTAAAGAGAAAAGTTGTTAGGCACGAACACATTTATATATAATTATTACGAAGATAAATTAAAATTGATATTTTATTTATTCAACATATTTTGCATTCGGACTTTTATTTCAATTCACGAAACCTTATACAGGGTGGGCCAAATGTAGGTATACACTCCCGTACTGATTAGCTCACCGTATTCTTCTTGTTATCAATCAGGTACACTTAGTTTCTTTATTATTTATTCTTAAAGCATCTTTACTTATACCTTAAGCCCAGAACAGCCGAAGCAAATCAACCCAAAAGGAAGAATGCTATAATTGATCAATGCAGGGATGTGTACGTACTTTTGGGCTACCCTATATATTTACTTATAGCAAGACACATCTACAGCATATATTAATAATAACTGTTTTAATAAAAAATAAGTATCCTGCCTTTTGGACAAAATATACTTTTAATAATTAAAAAAAATAAATAAATAAAATCAAACTAATAAGTGACGTTGTGTCTTCGGTGCACGTTAACTTTATAAGATCTCAATCACTATAATTTAAATACAACAATTTCTGGTCAGTGTTCAACATAAATTGTCTTAAGAACTAATATACTGTAAACTCAAGGGAGGAGAATTACACCCTCGTACTCGGCCAAAATTACATCCTTGGAATATTTGCTTCCAATTTCTGTAAATAAAAATGATATTAGTCATTGAATACCAGTCACTTTTGTCAATATTTTTTAGAGCTCTGGGCCCGCATTCTAGATTTTGGGAAGCACAAAACCTACTGTCGTGTTTGATAATTTTCATTGATTTTACAAGGAGCATCTTTTAGGCTTGATGTGATATGCAGTCTTTGAAGAAGGTAAAGAACGCAGAAAAGGCATTTATGAAGCTATGGGAACATTTTGTGACAATTTTTTATTCATGCTGTAGAAAGGTGTATGAGAGCAAACGAATGAAATAGACGGTTTTAGAGCTAGAAAGCTTGTAAACGTGGCTCATTCTTCATCTGAAAGGAAAAAAGTATATTACGTCACACTGCTTTAGACAAGGAGAGGAGGAGGGCGGGTTTGACTGAATACCAGGAGGATATAGTCGATCGAGACGTGTATTTCTGAATGCATAAGCAAACAGCGCAAGAGTTTGTTAGTAATTTGGACTTAAACGTTTTGTAACATTTTCTTATCTGAGTACTGTACAGAAGAAAGAAAAAACATTACGAAAATTCACTGTAGGAGGAAATACCCTGTTTCGCTCAATCATATAAGATTATTTGTCTTAATCAACTTTCCTTAGGTTTAATTCACTTATTATCTACCCTCAGTGTCAGTCTAAAATATTGACAGCAGACAGAAAGAAATTCTAGAACTTCTATTGAAGTACCTTGGTTGAATTTGAGCTCAGGAAATCCAAACAATTAAGAGGACAAATATTGCTGACGCAGAGCGGTTGACGTCAGTTGAAAAATAGTGTTTACTTTCGAGCGACAGAAAAAGAGAAGAGAATAAGCTGATCATGAAAAAAAAATAGAGATTTTTACGGATTTAAACGTTTCATGGCCCATACATACCGAAATAATGATTTTCCGACATCTGTTCGTCTGTTTGTTCGTTCTAAGCTACATTTGTGTGGAGTTCATTTCGTATAACGTATTCAGACCAAATTCTAAACTTAAGGCTTCTATATGCCTTTCCAGGGTTTGTTCTTGAATTTTCCTTTCCTAAAAATGAAGGATAGCTTACTAAAGGGTGAAAATCAAAATCTGCGATTTTCTCGAAGCGGGTCTAACGATTTTGTTTACATTTCGCGAACCAATCTTTCAATAACACCTCAAAACTATAATAGACGTCGTTCATCTCAGAAAAATCGAGAAGGGGTAGTTTTCTCTACGGGGTGAGTCTTTTTAGTACGATTTTCTCAGAAACCACTCATCGGGCATTGTTCATATTCGATAAATAAATATTTCATCAATAACCTGGAAATGTGATACAGCTCATTTGTCCTTAAAAGTGTACTATGCGTAGCTTATTCTTGGAGGCGATATTTCGGACGGTTTTCTCGAAAAGACTCAAGCGATTCTGTTCATATTTTATACATAAATATTTAGTTAATAACTCTATAATGTTGCGTAAATTAATCGTTACGAAAGATATCACAAGGAGCAGTTTTTTTTCTTAGACTTTATTCGATTACTTTCTCAAAAAAAAAAAAAAAAAGACCTAGACTTTTTGTTATAAATATTTGATTAACACCTATATAATATTGCTTTAAAAAAGATTTGAAGAAGACTTTACTTTTGAAGAAGAGTTTTCCTTTTTTTTGACAGTTTTGTGAAATGCGAACCCTACGATTTATGCTATTTCATACACAAACATTTCATTAATAACCTTAACATAGCAATAAAGTCATTTTCGTGTGGAAACATTTACAAGAGGTAGTTTAATTTTAGAGATGCTTTTTTCTGGACAAAAATTTCCGGAAACTACCTGCAGTTTTACTCGTATTTCACAAGGAAATATTTCACTACTAATTCCAACACAACATGATTTACGTAGTTTAAAGAATTCGAGCGAGAATGTTTAGTGGGCTGGCTTGTATGTTCTTTTTTCTTTAATGAATTTTAGCCTATGCATAATCATAATTAGATCTAGTAATTGCGAACTGCTAAAAATAATAATAATATAAAAGAAGAATTTGTGATGATTAGCATGATTGTAAATAGATTTTTCTATCAATAAGTGGAAAAGTATTTTAATATTAAAAATGACTCAAGCATTTATTATTTATTCAAACGAAAAAATAATAAGCGTATATATATATATATATATATATATATATATATATATATATATATAGATAGATATAGATATATAGATATAGATAGATAGATAGATAGATATAGATATTGTCATACACAATTGCACATATACTTTAAAGTGATTGTTGCATTACAATTTTAGAAATAAAAAAAAATAAGAGTTGATGGCACTTGACACAAACTTTCTTTTGGTACGTTCCAAGTAGACACTTCGCTTAAAACTGAAATATGTGAATGACAAAATACCCTAAAAGTGACAAGATAAACCTCAATTTAGAAATTATTTGATAATAACGATTTTTCACAGTAACTTCATCCAGATTTATATGAAGAATGGTGTGTGTTTGATCCTCAAGACGTGATTAAATTATTTACGATCAAAATTGATTTACAGCAATCAATCAATTTACACTCAAGAAAAAATGTATATTATATCTCTCTCTCTCTCTCTCTCTACATATATATATATATATATATATATATATATATATATATATATATATATATATATATATATATATATATATGCAAAACATGAGTGTGGTTTGTTTGATTAAAATAATTACGCATATCATTTGTTGATTGAAATCGATGGAAATAAGAAACTAATTCTGTCTTCTCTTCTCAAGTTTCGAACGTCTTTTCTTTGCTGTTATTGTACACGATGACAGTAGTATTAACTATACACTATTTTGTGTCATTTACTAAAGCAAGGATACTGCAAACTTCTTCCGTTCGACACATTACAGTGCGCCTATGTCTGTGTGCACACACACACACACATAAATATAACCTACTCCTTAGGGTTGAAATTGGTCAAGGGTAAGGAAACGAAATAATTCTCTCCTAACTTACAAACCATTCTACGATTACATTTGAAAACATTATTTTTGTTTTCTCATAAAGCATGGTATATGCATTCTTTAAGGCTTAAAAATTATACATGCAGATGAAAGCTGTGCTATAAATATAGAAACGTGGATGCTATTATTTAAAAATGAATTACTAAAATCATATTTATTTGCTACCAATCTTATGTATATGTTAAAACAGCCTCATTTAAATTTGTGCCAAGTATTATCGATAATGATCATGCATTTTAAGAAGTTAACATTTTAGGATCTTCATGGCTAGGCTCTTTTGTTAATTTACAAAATGTGCTATAAGGTATAATTTAACAAGAGAAACGGCCCCATTCATTTTTTTCCCTTTTTTTAACGCCGTGGCAACGGATAATTGTACGTGGGCTTCTCAAAGCGATCGATCCTACTTCTGACCATCTCTCGACAACTTCTTGGCAAGGATAGAGCACGAACCACTTAGGCACTGCATCACTCAGAGGCTGATTCTTGGCACATTTCTCATTGTTCGCTCTTTTAGTTTGCCTCGTAACAGATGTTGCACACCAACAAAATGTAAGTGAAATTTAGTTAGAGAATATGAATACTTGCTGCTGGAAGTTTCTAGTTTCTTATTTCACAAATGTAACGTGAAAACTTTTCTGCAGTACTTCAAAATTTTACTGTAGCAGAAACTAGGAACAAGAACAATCCGCATTCAGTACTCTAAACAATTTAGAATGCGTCCTATGCGAAAAAAGTTAAATTTATAAAATGGACATTAGGCTGAACACATTATGCTTACGTATAACCTATTATAATATTATATTTTTCATCGTTAATGCATAATTCATGAAGTAACTTCCCGACATAGTTGTTCATTGCCATGTAATGTAACTAGTCCTATGGAGAACACATACATACATGCCCAATGTCCGTTCTTCCCACGGAGAAAGTAGGTCTGTAGAAAATATTTGAACTCCCTTTGCCCGTATTATACGCATTTTAACGAATATATAATCATGAAAAGAACAATATATTATACTTCAGTCAAAATTTTGAAATTCCCCAACCCCTTTATTTAGGATACGCTTTTTAATGAACGTGACATGATATAAGCCATAAGACAAGACAGTAAATAACTGTGTCATAAGATTCACTTCAAACGGTGATATATTTTCTAGTGATATGATCACAAACAGCAGACAACATTGAATCCAGTATGACGAAATGAAGCCGCAGTGACTCAAGGGAAGAGCCTTGACCTCTCATTCTAGTTTCGATCCCAGCTTGCGCCAAGTGGACTTTGTGGTAGACAAATACTGTGTCAAGGGATTTTCTCGGGATCTCCCTTTTCCTCCCACACTGAGAAAAAATGTAGGTGGTGTACTCAGGGGCGTCATTTCAGACTTCACTTGAGGGGGGCAAGAGCACCACCAACATAGGACTTTCACGTTTTGTACTAGTATATTAGTAGACAATCGATTAAAGTATATGTATTCCTCAAACTCTTGGGGGGGGGCAATTGCCCCCTCCTTCCCCCACTAAATGACGCCCCTGGGTGTACTTAAAAAGGTAGGTTGCATGCGTAATTCCTGTAGTTTTTTGGACTTAACGTACAACAGACGTATAACTGAAAACGCATGTTTTATAATACTTTCCGTATAATGTCCCGTCTGTACGTACTTTCCGTATGAAATAATATAGACGGTCAGGTTCTCACATGCAAATGAAAGTATATAACATATAGCTGAGGAATGTAACATAAGTATATGCATGCAATATGCATGTGATATACGGAAAACTGTTAGATGTCATACATCCTGCGACGGCATGATGTAACATCTAAGGGCAGTTCGTATGTCGCATATGGATAACGTATGCTCCATACAGATTTCTGTAGTAAGCAAGAGGATTCCCTATATTTGTACAATATACCGCTGTCCGGAGAACGGATTTTTCTCAGTGCAGTTCTTTCTTTCCACCATTTCGTTCATTTCTCCTTATCGTCTCCTTTAGCACACAGAGCATAACTTCGGGACGCAAAACTCAAAAACTTCATTTTTTTTTTCCAATGTGGTGAGAAAATATACAAACTGCACCTCCGCCTATAAAACCGGAATATTGAAAAATACTGTTTTCTGTTTTTGCTTATTTGTGACGAGGAGTTTATATAATATTTTCATCTTCTTGCTTTAGGGGCTCATGAGATATTCTATTGTTCGCAGTAGATTTAAACACCTCACTCCTTTAGAATGTGTTATTTAATCTAATTGGTGATTTAAACCTAATTAGTCGTTGATGGTAAATATGGTCAAAAATTCGTTTCAAGGTTTTCAGTCATTTTCCCTTGATCAGATCACACACAACAGGTAACATCGTTTTCAATTCGGAGAGAAGAATGAAATATAGAAGATGCCTCTTTCTTCTTAAAGTGATTTTTTTTTAAAGCTGCGACACTTGTATGCTTATTGTTAATGATGAATTTAAAATGCCGAGTTAATTCTTTCTAACTTCAGAGCATTATGTGGAATGTATTATGGGTACCTCCCTTAGTATTGATATTGAAAAAAAAATGTCTCTCTTATGTATTGGTCTCGTAACAAATCGAGTTTTCGGTCCAAATCTCACGTTTCTGTACATAAATATGGCCTGAATTTTCAGTGAATCATTTTTGCCCTTCCATATATTCTTACAGGTTTCTACACTTCATCTATCCAGAAGTGGATTTTTCTGAAACCTAATTAATGCACTATTTCCTTTTTTTTTTTTTTTGCATAAGAGTTTATGCAATGAATTTTACACTTCCAACTTAAACAAACACTTAAATTAACAATTTTCTGAATAGATAATTGGATGTATTAATATTATAGAAATTACCCCCTTACATTGTTTAGAAGCGGTATATTCGCAGACGCTGAAATGCATGTTTAACTATTTTTTTTTATTTTATATTTTGTGTGCGGATTTTCACATTTGCAACTTAAGTAACTCTTCACCATGGGCACTTTCTCAATAAAAGTTAGGACATTTTGATATTATAACAATGATCACCTTTTCCTCCCTTAAATGCAAAAAAATTGCTAAATGCTAAAACTCATGTCCCATCATTTGAATGTAGGAGTCCATACCTCGAATTTCATTTCTCTAACTTAATCAAATCCTCGCATATGCCATTGTCTGAACAAATAAACGTAAAGTTCGTTGTTATAATCATATCTTCTCTTTCCTTCTCAGGAACGGCAGTTTAAAAACTGATGAAACCGAGATTTTTTTTTGTTTTAGTTAGCGAAATCCCACAAGCAGCACTTTGGGGATAAAGAAAGGTAAATTTCAATATTTTGAAATTGTCCCTCTTTACCCTCCCTTACGAATAAAATTTAAGAACATATTGGAATGCGGACTAGATTATTTTTGTTTAAGAGTACGTATATCCCTCATATATTTATCATCTCCAGCTTCATCAAATCCTCACATCGGACACTTTCTCCGTAATAGAATTAAACATTGGATGCTATAGAAAGGACCCCAGTTTTCACTTATAGAAGGGGATTTTTTTATAACGGTATTTTTTCTCTCTTTGTTTTATATAGGAGCTCATATATGGAATTTACTATCTCTAATTTAAGGTAATTGACATATTCGGATCATCGTCAATAAATAGGAGGAAATTTCAACATTTTGAAATTGTTCTCTTTTCCCCACTTATGAGCGAAATTTTTGAAAACACTTGTTATATTATTATTGTTCCACATCTTATATACCGAATTTCAAACCATAAACTTTAGTGATTTCTTGAACTGAACATTTTCTCATTGAAATAAACGAAAAATCGAATATTACAGAATGACCCAACTTATCCCCTTAGAAACGTAATTTTCGAAAGCGGTGGAACAAGTATACTGATTGCCATACTGCAAACACGGTAGGGGAGTCATTTTTATAAAATTGATTCAGCTTCCCAGGAATAGGTTCTACCTCCTTCATTAACGCTCTATTCAAACCGAAACTGGTTAAAGCATTTATCACCGTAGAATAACGGTGATAACAAATAGCGACAAGCGTGTCCTCCAATCGGTTCTATGTCTCAAGGGACCATGTTTACAACCCTCAACGCTTTATCAAAACTGGAGGTGGTTAAAATTTAAACTACTTCTCATTTGAATATTCATTTACGTAGAGCAAAAACGGTAAGATATATCGAGCTACAGTTTTCTGCAATCGATTGAGCTTCCTAAGAGTAAGTCCTGTATTGTCCTTAAGTATGCCTTCACACTAGATCCTGTGAGCCACTCACGTAAGCTGCAGCTGCTAGCTTTACATCGTATTAAACGCACGCCTTCACACACGCACTTCGGTGCAAGTGAGCCGCGGCTCCGAGTTGCTATGAAAATCCACTCGCCAGTAGCCGACTCGAGCGTGCTGCTGGCGGGAAGAAAATAGCACGCTGTATTATGAGAGCCATTCACACGTGAGCGTCTCACAAAATCTACTGTGAAGGCACACTACGTATATTTGACATTGAAAATTTTATAATTTTGGTGTTACTCTGTTGAAATGCTCATTTTATACTATTATACAGTTCGTTAAATGAATATATAGACATTCTGAAGTAATTGAAAAATTTCCTTTCATCTTTTCTCAGTTTAGGAAAGAGACTGCTACAACTATAACTTGCTTTTACGTTGTTTATTTCATTTAATATGTAGGGTAAAACTGCTTTAACATATCTATCTTTACGATAGAAAAAGAAGAAGAAAATTATATAATGTCATGAATAATATTTTGTGGATGTTATATTGCCAGTCGATAGATATCAATATTTGTTGCTTCGTTATTAAGGACAATAGCACGGTTACTATAACAGTTCCGTCGTCAGACTTTTTGTGTATGCTTGCCAAAAGTACAATGCAGGAGGACGCCATGTTATTATGGTGAAATGCAGGGTCGTCATTCCCACTGGGGACACCGAGGACGTGTCCCCCAATATTTGTAAAACGGGTTTCGTCCTCCTCAATATTTCAAGATCTGAAGTCAACTACGTCTCAAAAGAGGATCAGTCATGTTTCCTAGTAGTTGGCTACGTTCATAAAACAATGTTAGACAAAGCCTGTATTTAAAAAGTATCACACAATTTGTTTCCAATTCTGATAAACGGCAGTCAGTTTTGGCCCTATGAAGATGAAGGTGGAGTAAACTATAAAACAGCAAACTGTTTTTATTTAGATACCGAGCAACACATAATTTAGTTTAGATAATAATAATAATAATTTTCAACTATTTTAACACATATTGTTGGTCCTGTTTTGCATTAGTTGTAGGTTTATAGGCCTAAAACCTGTTTTCAAAACTATTATTTCTGAGTATTCACTTTGTACACTATTGTATGTTATTTTTGACATAGTGTTGTTTAGCTAAAATTGTAAAACAAGGTTCTATTTTACTGTTTGAATAAACAAACAAACTTTAAAGTGTATGTGTATTTTCTTTAGTAACACATTTAATATATATATATATATATATATATATATATATATATATATATATATATATATATATATATATATATATATATATATATATATATATATATATCAACGGTAAAAATAAAACCTTTTTTAGTTTTTTTTTTTCTTTTTAAATTCCTTTAAAACGCAATGTAAGAATACTATTAAAAAAAATCCTCGGAGTACTCCCAGACCCCGCTTTCTTGAGGGTATTCCATACAGCTCACAAGGATATCTCACAACTTTGCCTTTGAGTTAGCAAAAGGAAACAACTACTCTCCTATAGTAGGGGTGAATATAAGACACTGACAAAAATTTTAGCTGCTAATGAGCACTAGAAATATGGGAAAACGAAATAGAAACATGAACGTGGGAAAGCCATCTACAATATAATTGTAAGACAGATTTTTTTTTAATAGCTGGAGGAACAATAGTTACGACTTCTACTATGCAAATCAAGTTAGGTGGAATGTTTTTATGGCATTCCAGATCATGACCGCCATCTTGAAATCCGCCAAGTTGGATCGACGTCAACTTTTTCAAACGGAAAGAGGGCCATGTGAGGTATCAAACAACAATGATTTTTTCACTCAATCTCACACTACGTAGTTTGTCCATGTCTAGAACGGTTTACGCCTTACAGTTCTTTGAATGTTGAAAAATTCGTTGCTTGTAACAGATAAGAGATATCTACAGTGGCAATGAACATAGCTCCAGAGACAGCTTCTTACAGAACAAAATTACGGCAATGCAAGAAATGCAAGTCCTCAACATTCATAAAGTGGTTCTGACCTCGCCACTTCGTGTGTGCGTTTGTACATCCAAACTGAAACTATAGGGCCTAAGCAGTAGGGGGCAGCACGATGAAGAGAATAGCAATATTGGCTGGCAATTCCATTTTTGGTCGTAGCAGCTACGGTATAAGGTAAGAGCTTACGTGCATCGTGTACCATTCTGCAGGGACAAACTCTTTTGTAAGGAGACAAATGCAGGATATATTTATTCTCACTGTTAGTTCTACCCGTGAACTCGGAATTGTTTGAGAAATAGTTATTTCGTTTATAGTATTCTGTCTGTAATTCTATGAGGTGCGTGCGTGTGTGTGTGTTAGGAAGGGTGTGTGCAGGCAACAAATATAAACTAAAACGACACGATATGGCGTTGAATGAGGCAAACATTGCCATGTACGTCTTGCAGCAGTTGCAGATATTACGGTTCAAGCGCAAAGCAACAAATATATCAGAACAGTAATGAGCAATCGCAGATGACATAATTGGATTCTCAGCGGATGAAGAACTAGAATTCTAAATGGAAGGCACTCTGGATGTTCTAGAGGAGGCACCTCATGAGATAAACAATCAAGAAGCTAGTGTGGAAGCGGAAGGGGTAATCACACAACAGATTTCGAAGATGACGACAAAACACCAAGTGTCCAAGAAAGTACATCAGAGGCACCACTTCCACCACCAGTGAAGCGCAAGAAAGGCGCTTCACTCTCGCTTGAGAAGACGTAACAAATTATTAACTACATGACACAACATCCGAACCACGGTAAAAAGACAATATGTAACCGATTTCGCATTAGCGAGTGGACCTACGATCGTGCTGTTAAGAACAAAATAAAGGACTATCACATGAAGACAAGATTTCCCTTTTATGGGAGGCATTGTACGTGCAGTTTATCCATACACGTGAAGTACTTTTGCAACCTGTATCAGACAGTGATCTTCGGCGAATGGCATGCCACGATGCGCGTGATATTGTGTATGAACAGTTTAAAGCCTCGGAGGCCTGGCTACTGAACATTATAATATCGGGCTACGGAAAGTGACAAGCTTTAAAACAATACTTCACCATGAGCGCCACCCACACCTAATGCAGACTGCTAAAGACTACGTTCACAACAACAAACTCACGTTGTCTAATTTTGAGTTTAAATATGTCTATAATGCTGAACAAAGTGGTTTTCAATTTGAAATGCATCGCCCGAGAACGTTGGATATAAAAGGCAAAAGGAAAATTGAGGCCCATATAATAAATGTAAATGCTATGACACATTCCTACATAATCATGCCTTTAATTAATTTAAAGGGAGAGTTAGTTGGTAAACTGTTCATTGTTCTCCAGAAAAAAAAAGAACGGAATAGTGCCTGTAACATTGCAGACTGGATTTAATAGGTTAGTGCAGAAACTTGGGAATATACATGTGACAGCATCAACATCTGGTAAAATGGGATTACATGAACTGCGTGAATGGTATGTGAATTCCTATTGGTCAAATGCAAGTAGCATGAATTTACTTATTTTGGATAGCTGGACATAATTTAATAATGAAGAGGTGAGACGTACAACAGCTTCACCTGGGAAATTAGTAGAAGAGCGACAAATTCCAAAAAGTGCCACCTTCATTATTCAACTTTTGGATGTATTTTTTTAAGACAATACAAACATATTGGCGTCCCATATGTGATTATGCAATAGAGAACGAACATTTCCATTCAAAACTGCATGACAGATATACTATTGTCACTCTGCATTTCCTTGTGTACAATCAATTTCAGTCTCCTCGCTTCAGAGGAATGATTCAATATGCATTTAAATCAATATATATTGATGATTCGATCGAAAGGTTCGAGATGCCGAAAAAGTACGCTTCAATATTCCCGTCATTAACTTTTGTGATATTTGTGACACTTCATTTTTTATTAGTTGTTCATGGTGACCTGCAAAATTCTGTTTTGACAATTTTATGAATGCTGAGGACTTGCATTTCTCGCTTTTGCCGTAACTTTGTCCTGTAAGAATGCTATCTCTGGAGCTATGTTCATTGTCACTCTAGTTATCTGTTAAACCTACTACAAACAACGAATTTTTCAACATTCAAAGAACTGTAAGTTGTAAACCGTTCTAGACATGGACAAACTAATTAGTGCATGAGATTGGGTGGAAAAAGTCATTGTTGCTTGATGCCTCACATGGCCCTCTTTCAATTTGAAAAAGTTGACGTCGATCCAATATGGCAAATTTAAAGATGCCGGCCATAATCTGGAATGATATAAAAACTGTTCTCCTAACTCGGTTTACATAGTAGAAGTCATAATCATTGTTCCTCCATCTATTTCGAAAAATATCTGTCTTGCAACTATCAAACTATATTGTAGATGGCTTTCCCACATTCATGTTTCTATTTCGTTTTCCCATATTCCTAGTGCTCATTGGCAGCTAAAATTTTTGTCAATACCTTATATTCACCCCTATTCTACGACAGTAGTTGTATTATTTTGCTAACGCAACGGTGAAGCGGTGAGGTCTACTTGTGAGTAGTCTATCCACCCTAAAGTCCATGTGTTAACGCCAATGCAGAAATGTACTGAATCGCTGTGAAACACATACGAAGTATTTTGAAATATAATGCATTTAAATGATTGCAAATAGTGTGTAGTCAATATACACATATCGCAGTAAGTATCTATCAATCATATATTTATATGAGTTATACTCAGGGGTAAAAGTGGATCTGAAAAGGTAAGGAGACGCAAGACGACATGCCGTCCTCCATTCCTATTTTTACTCATTGTATTTCTTTTAGAAAGTGGAGGACGTCACATATATTTTCCGGAAATGGGGGACGGCGTCCGCCCGCGTTTCCCCTCACATTTATCCCTGGTTACACTACAAAATAAAACTGAACTCAGGCAAAATAAAATTTTCGTTATACTGTAAAATGAGCATTTTTTCAGTCTTGATCTATTTATAGGATCGATCGACATTGTTCTATATCTTCTTTTCCTTTTTTCCTGCAATTTATCGCTAAGATTAAGCTGCAGCTTCTTCTGACTAACATGGCGGTCATTCTGATATCATGATCTTTTGAGCGGCTCAGAAGCATTCAATGCCCTCACACTGCAGGTTCGCATGAGTGGCTCACAAGACCTAGTGTGAAAGCGCACTAATTATCTATTTATTTCTAAAGTAGTTTAAATTAACTATTTCTGGTTTCAACCTTTCATCGTCATAGAACAAGAACAGTAGATCAAAGAATTTCTTTAAAGTGTAATGCCCCACGTGGTGTTGTATACAAACAACTTCACGCTTATGTTTACCAACAACACCACATGGTTTTACAAGATGATTCTACACACCAGATTGATCCACTATCACCTGCAGACGACGGACTTCTGGCTCTTCCCACGAAGCAGACGACCACAATGGAGCAGCAGCACCACCTCCGTCAGAATACCCCTATAAATTTGATCGCCGACAGCGGACCTGTACCAATTTTCTGGTGCCCCTCCTACAGTTTGCAACGGAACGTTAGGAGTAACCTAAGCCCAGGTCTCTAGTCTGCAACGGGACTCTTGGCCTTTCCTTTCTGCTGGCCTAGCCTTCTACGGGGCTCTGTGGTCATCTAACCAACCCTCAGCTTGCCACGGAGTATTAGGATCCCTAACTCCACTTTGCTTATCCTGCTACGGGGTTCTGTGGAGACAGAGTTTTACTATATATATATATATATATATATATATATATATATATATATATATATATATATATATATATATATATATATATTCAGTGCTCGAGCAGCAGGCAACCTATTGCAACCAGTAGTTATAACTGTATTATTTTAAATTTGAGTGTTGAATTCAAATAGTTTGTGAGTATTTCTTTTCACATTGTGAAAGGAAAGTTACTTGTTCTTTTTTATATTATTTTAGACTCGCAGAAGGGGCAGAGGGGATCAAAAGTTATGTATGGTCATTTGAAGTAATACCGACACCCTAACGGCATTAGCACTAGTATACTGTATTCATTACAGTAGCAGATTGTAATGAATTATTAAAGAAACGAATTATAGGCTATCGTTAAGTATACTATTTTAACTAGTTGGCAGATACAATACATATTACACAAAAGCAATGTGTGGCTGTGGAGCCACAATTGAAATGAATTTTGAAGAAGTATCGGACTTCCTCAACTCCATAGGGAAGACTGACAGGTTGTTTGGGTAATACCGACATCAACATTAAAACTTTACGTACTATGATTTTGTCACTCATAATTCCACAACGCGCATTACTGTTCGTAAAGTAGTTCAAGATTAAGAATGTAGAATACATTTATTTACAGCTACAGAAAACATTAATGTCAGCGAGTTACACATGAGGAAAAGACTAATCAAAATTTGTTCAGTTGCAAGAAATATATGAAACAATTTCTTTTAAAAATAATATCCTAATTGCGAGATAGGGCAGAAACCACAAAAACGTATGTTCTTCATTAAAAGTATTTGCTAATTTATGTTAATCATATGTTATCAAAACTATGGTTATAGATTAAAATGTTAGTGTTAGCTTCATATACAGGAAAGAGCAAACATTATATTTACATTTGTCTGAGATTTCACATTGTTGACAATCGTCTGGATGAAGAACACAGTTGTAGCCGCCCCTACGCATTGCCTGGTCACAACTATGAACATCAATAAGTCAACACGAGACGGTTCCAAATAGATTTAAAATTTATGTTGGCCTGGATATCGAAAGGTACGCTGCCAAGTCCCCTGGTCGTGGTGTGCAGCAATATGGAAGTGATTGGTAATATCCAGATGGTCTTCGTGGAATAATGATAACTATTAAATATAGCTGGATTGGCAGTTAACAGATTTGTCAATGTAACCTGTAGGAAGGAAACACCAGATGATGGTATGGGAAGGAAGTACGTACATTTCACTATAACGCCGCTTAATGCTACATGTCTCAATCAGACTGTAAAATTATTTAAATACCACAGACGTGACGTCTTCAAAGAGGGCAATACGCTACATGCAAACTAGACAGGGCTCTATTGGCACCACGCATTTATATATTGCAGCATTGCCTCAAGTATTTAGCTTCACTGTGGACATTACAGTTTCCTGACGAATATGCATTAGCGACTAATGTTATATTACTATGCTACTCGGCCACATCCACCATCAGTACGATTCATCATTATAGATCATCTGCCAAGAACAACTAACTATTTTCATCTGCTTATTACTCATCTGGAAATACATAACTAAACGAAAGGAGTCCGACGTATTCAGGTGATGAGATATTGTCAGGGATCCTAACTATTTACTCATACATGTTTACCATATTTATATCACCTTCAGTAAAATATAAATATTATTATATAAAATTTCAAAGTACAGATGCACCAAATTAACGTTCTTTCTGTAATAATCTTATGTATTTGATAAAGTATTATTTTCACCCTTTTCAATTATATAGCATCAATAACAATTTTTAATTTTTTACATCAATCTTCTTTTTCTTCATGTTAGTACGTTCTCTCATTACAAGTTTTTTCTTCTTCTTACAGATTGTTTTCACATATTTTTATAAACAAATTTAAGATTTCTTTAATATCACACGTTTTGCATTTTAAATTGACTATATATAAAATATTAAAATGTATAATTATCTTGTTATATAATTTCAATCAATATTAAAATAGAAAATTCAAATTTTATTACATAGTTCATTATTCCGAATCTACAAGCTTACTAACATATTACACATCTAGACATAAATAATCTTTGACAAAATGATAAAATCGATTAAATAAACAAACTATTTCAAACTTTCTTTGGCTTTCATATAGACAGATATCACGGAAGTTGACAAATTAAATTTCTATTACAGCATAAAATATACTGTTAGGACCATGTGCCAAAATGGTCCGTTACAGTTTTGCCTTCCCATCCCAAAAAAAAATAATAAAATTATAGTTTTAAAATTGTTCACTAAATGTAAACTTTACTAACATTGGGCAACAAAGGGTTAATATTGCAAAAAAGGGTTAACATTGCAATAAAAAGTAAACATTTCAACCACAATAAATAACACTGTTCTTGATAGTGAGCCGACAATTAGTTTAAAGGTTTAACTTTGGATTAAAAGGTTTAATATTATTTATGCATATATATGTTTGGGCATAAAATAAAATATGCACACATTACATATAACTTATTAAGCAAAAGAGAGTTTTCAGATGTGAAGAAAGTATTAGCAGATGTTTTCAACTAATGCTCACATGCGCTGCATCAACAGATATTCATATGGAATTATGAACGAACGTTCCTGTGTTGCATTAAGCAAACATTCACATTTGATTAGAAACGAATATTTCTTTCTTTTCCACCATATTCCTGTGCACTTCATGTGTTTTCGCAATTTCTTTCTTTTCTTTCTGTGATAGTTTACACAATCATTGTCATTTTTCTTCCTTCGATTTTCAGAACAGTCCTTTATTCTTATTTTTTTTCCCATGTCACTAATTGTTTGCAATTTTCAAATTTATATTTTCTTTTTTCTTTTATGATACTCATCATTTCTTTTCTCTATCTTATTACACGTACTGGCACTCTTTTCTGGCGGGGACGTGAAACTCAACGATTTCATTTCATTTCATTTTATTTCATTTCTTTCCTTGCGTATGCTCAGTAGTCCTGTTGGTTATATGTTGTTCTTTCAACGTTTTTTCTTTTCCATTTTTCGTATCTTCTTTCCGATTTTCTTTCGGTCCCCCGATGACATAAGTTAGCTGTTAAATTCTCACTCCACATTTTTAACTTTCTGACATGTCTCTTCATCTCCTTCCTATCCGGACTCTTAAGGTACGTCTCAACGAATTCCTTTCTCCTTCTTTTCCGTAATCTCACTCTGATTTTCTTATCCAATGTTCTTTTCTTCAAACATTTAGGGCAGGGTAACACATCATACAGTTCATTTAGTCCTTTTCTTCTATTTGACTTTAAACAATTACATTCTTCATGGCTATATGTTTGGCAGTAATAATCTTTATTCTTTTCACATATTGGACAACAATCACTTTCTTTCTCTTCACAGATTAAACGGCAATCACCTTCCTTCTTCACCATTTCTGCTTCCAATGTTTCTTGACATGGCAACATTTTCCCTAAATGCACTGGCTTTCTCCATTCCATTTTCATGGTTAACGTGGACTCTTTCAAATCAGCGATCTGTCTGTCTTCTTTAAATTTATCCTCAGTGATGTTTCGTTCGGGAATTTTATATTGCTTTTCATCTTCCTGTTGGGTCTCCGTCGCCTGGATTTCCGTAATATGAATAATACTGCTAGGCACCTCTTTCCTCAAGTCACTATTCCACAGAACCATGGTTGTCTTAAGATCTGCTATTTCCTTCTTCTTATCCTCCTTGTCCTGTTGCAACGTTGAAGTGAAATTTTCCTCTCCCTATTGCAACGCTGAAGTGAACTTTTCCTCCAACGTACTGTTGAGCTCGCGAAACTCTCTCAGCATAAATTGCATCTCCGGAGACATTTGAGGCGCTTCTGTTCGACTGTCGTTGCTTCCGGCACAGTCTTGAGTTGATGATATTCCAAGACTATTTATTTCTATTTTAGTGTGTTTTTCTTCACACTTTAAATCTTTCCATTGATTCCACCGCCGCCTGAAGTTCGAGAACATATATTGGTTTATTAAAATCATGATTTCTAAGCTTTCTCGAAAAATGCATAATAGGTTTGAGAACCCCTGTATAATCATATTGTTCTAACGTCCTTCCTAAACTTCGGGTAGAAGCATCAGATGACACAATTAACTTTTTGGTTAAAGCTGGCAAACGAAGAACTATATGAGTCTCGAATATTTCTGTAATTTTCTTAAGAGCCACTCTTGTTCTAAATTCAATTCAAAATTTACCTTAGATGATCTTAATCGACTAATAGGCTAAACGACTTCTTGAAAATTTGGAACAAATCGAGAATAATAATTTAAAAATTATAACAGAGATAACACTCCCTTTTTAGACTTCGGTGGAGGTAACCGGCGGATTATTTCTAAACGACCAAGGTAAGATAATATAGTTTGAACTAATGCAGACTTACTAATAGATAAAGTTATACCAGCATCTCGAAATGTACTCAACACCTTTTCTGAAATATTTTAATGCTGTTCAATTGTCGGCGTAGACAAGGCGACATCATCAAAAAATATTGTACCCCTTCTGATTTTAACTGATACAAAATATCAGTCATTACCTTAGATAATACATGACTAGCACTAGCTAAACCAAAAGGCAAAACAGAAAACTCAAACAATCCACGGTGAGTAAGGAAGGCAGTGAATTTAGATGACTTGTCAGTCAATTACTTGTAGGTAAGCTTTTCTGATGTCTAAGGACGATCTAATAGCACCATAAGACAATTCAGACAGTACTTCTTCTATCCGAGGAGTATACTGTGGGTTAACATGTAATCTTTCACTTGTTTTTGGGAAATTAATAACCAAGCGCTCATCTCCCGATTTATTATTTACCAAACAACAAGGTGATGCCCAAGCCGACGTACTCGGACGTATCATACCCTTCTCAAGCCAATCATCTAAAATAGCATCCATTTTAATTTGATCACTCCTAGAAAGAGGATATGCCTTTTGCTTAATCGGGGTTTCATCACTTAAGTGTATATTATATGTTACATTTTTAATACAACCTATGTTATTAGTAAATGCATCAGAACACTCAGCCACTAAATTATCAACATACTCTTGTAAGGAAGCATCTTGCTCCATAAATTTAGGATCCGCCATAAGCGGGTTAACAAAAGTATTTGCCTCCTTCACTGTACTCTTCTTACTCAAATCTGTCGATTTTGTGCTTGCTGACGTACCTCAGAAAAACAAAACTAGAAGTAGGATCACCCTTTTCCTTTTGGGGGGAGAGGGAGGAGTATAAGTTAGTGGGACAAATTGTCTTCTTTCTAAAGTCAAAAATAATTTATGAACAACTAGGTCCAAATTAGCTCTCATCTGGCGAAGTTCACGTATTCCTATTATAAACACTGGTTTGAAGGTTTCGACCAAAAAGAACTTTAAATGGTAAACCTTAAAACGAAACCTAATGGGAACTATTACGGTCTCACTAAACTTGATGGTTTCATTATCAACACCAATGCCACTGAAATGTTCCTTTCTAATCTGCAATGGACGAGGTAAAGTTTCATTCCACTGTTTGTGCAAAACTCTGTTTATGCAACAGTGAAATAGAGGCACAAGAATCTATAGACCCAAATTGCCTTTTCCCCATAATAAATCCGCACACAAAAATTGCCACCACATTTTTATCGCTTAAGGCGGTATCAAGTAACTCACTACCAGTCTGTTTATTTACATTATTCTCTGACGATATCACTGGTCGCGTCGACTGCACTACTGGCTGAGAGAGTCGAATCCCGGAATTAGGTTTATTCCGAGCTCGGCTCAGAATAGGTTAATTACCTGTCGAAACTCCTTTTACTTCATATTTAAATGGACACTGTTTATAAAGACGATTTCCAAAACAACCATAACACTGAGTTTCTTATCTACCACATTTACTGATGTAAGTCCAGCGTACACCAATAAATCCCGGCAATGTAGTTCATATCGTTTCACAACAGACACCAACTCGTCTAAAGTGTTAGGTAAGTTCCCACAAAAAAGTTCGTAACGAACCTGTGGCCTCATCCCTCAAAGAATAACCCGCTGCACCTTCCTCTCATAATCGAACATCCCAAACAACAATGAATATCCTTTCCTTACACTATGTATATATTGCCACGTATTTTCATGAGGCTGTTGTAATCTATTAATAAACCTGTTCTCAATATCCATTTTTCATAAATCTGACATTAATTTCTCTATAACGTTATTACTAATGAATACCCAGTCTGAACTTAACTCGTACAGTTCCAATATTGTAACATGCAATCGAGTGGAAGACTTACCCAAAACTCCAATGATTACTGCATGGATCGTGTACACATCCTGATCTATAACAGCAAGCACAGCACACAAAAATTTGAATAAACTTAAATGATTGTTTTCATCACAAAATAGTATTCGTTTAAAAGGTTCATTAAAACCAGCACTAGCCGCATTCACAGTTATTTTGCGCAGATCGCAAAATAATGTCTTACGGAAATCAGCTGTTCGCTGGCTGAAGTGTTCCCCATCTTTTTTCTTTTTCTTCAAAACCAATGACCTCACCAGGTATACTCGTTTGCACAAATACAGAACAAGTTGATTTTACAGTGACTCACATTAATATTCGGACACTTGCATTTTGTTAAAAGTGGGAAGGATTATGAAATAAATGAGAGCCGTGTGAGTGAAAAAATAGGTATTTAGATATTCATATACTTACAGAAAGAAAAGAAGTACACATACGGTGTCTTGAACGAAAGAAGCAGAAAGAACTTACAGATACTGATAACACTGTGTATTTGCATCGTCACTTTAATATTCGGACACCTACCACATAGATGTTTTGTACGTGTTGTTTCTTGCTCACAAACGCTTCACTAGTACTTAGTGGGAAACCCACGACGTTTCCTAAATTCCTGCAAACGGTTGGACATGCTTGCAACAAGTTTGTTGGTGGAATGGGGCGATATGTCATCCTATGCTGCGCGGAGAGCTCTTTTCAAATCGTCTCGTGACGTTACTTGTACCCGTTTGACCTTATGCTGTAGCTAATCCCAAATATGCCCTCTAGGGTTAAGCTCGAGACTCAGCAGTGGTGTTTTAAGCACTTTCGGACAATTATACAGCAACCATTCGCGCACTACATGCGCTTTATGCTTCGGGTCATTATCCTGGTAAAATTTAAACATCCCCATAATTCCTACTTTTTCAATACTTTGGTGGAGATTTTGCCGGAGAATATTCAAACAAACCTCCTTTGTCACAATCCCTTCAACAAACACCAGTTCTCACAATCCCGATGCAAAAATATACCCTCATACCATCACACTTCCTCCTCCATGCTTTACGGTAGGTTGAAGATTTCCAGGATCTAACTCTGTATTTGGCTTCTGCCACGCAATTACCTCGGTATCGGACTTATGGAGATTGGATTTTGATTCGTCCGTGAATAACACGCCATTACATCAAGTTTCGGGCTTCTCAATATGAACTTTAGCGAACTTAACTCTTTTATCTTTGTTAATTTTACTAATAAAAGGCTTTTTTCTAGCTATTTTCCCATTAAACCCTTCACTTGACAACACTCAGCGCACAGTTTCAGGATGCACCATCTTCTCTATGTCTTTATACAGCTCTACTGTTCATTTCGGCCCACTTATTCTGGAATTTGTCTTCACTTTCTGAATCAATTTGCTTACCTCTCCATCATTCAGTTTTACAGGTCGACCCATTTGATGCCCTGACTCGATTCAATAATCTCTATTAAATCTTTGTAGAATGTCAAAACGGTGCTTTTGCAAATAGTTACTAGGTCTGCCATTTCCCTCCACGATAGACCTTCCGCATGGTGAAAAATTACTAACTGCCTTTGCTTAAACGTTGTATTTGGTCCCTTGTACCCCATTTTCCTTTTATGCTTTCTCTCGGTCACACTAACCACTCGTAAACTAAGCAGATACACATGTCCTGTCTCGGGACAACTTAAACTGCAATTGGAACTCTTCCGCTGTCTCACTTACTATTGATAAACAAACGTCAAAACAACTGTCCGAATATTAAAGTGGCGTCCAAAATACGGTATATTGCAATTGCGTGCTCATAAAGTGGACTTAATTTGCATAATTTAATTAATGATAGCATATTTGCTCGACTAAACCATTGCCTTTTTCCTTGTTTTCCATTGGTTTCCCATTTATTATTTTTTCATGTACAGTAAGCAAATTATGTGGATTATCTATGGTGTCCGAATATTAATGGTGTCCGAATATGGTGTGAGTCACTGTACATAAGTTTCTTTATCGCCTTCGCTGCCACCTGCTCCTGTGACCTTGGTAGATAAAGATCGTGAATGAGTTATATCGCGATATTCCGCAGTGTCCACAAACCGATCGTTTGTGTTAAACATTCTGGATTCAACATTTACGTCATGAACAGGGCTACTATCAAAAATGAAAAATCCAACATAGAATAATCTACAGGATGCTTTATGGTTGCGGTATATCCATTTGGAAACGAGTTCAAAACTAACTGATGTCTAATTGGGCTATCTCCCACACGCTGCATTTTGCTAGTATACCCAAAAATTATCTCACAATTTAAATAACTGGATATTACAAAATAGGTAATTATTAACGCCTCATAACCTGTCATTAAAGAACAGTCTAATATACACTCCGACCAAAATAATTTATTTTACTGACACTAGTATAACGTATCGTCACTAAATCCGAAATTTGAAGCGGTAATTTTTTTATCCTAATCTAAACAACGGAGAGAAGATGTGTGCTGGAAATTTATGTAACGTTCCTATTTAGATAGGAGGTCGTTACTCGATACGGGCCTCCCACTTATGAAGATCCGCCACATTCAAAAATCAGTATTTTTAATTTATGTGTGGTTGCCAGTAATCCTAAGGGTCACAATATGTTTAGCTTAAATATGGATACCATACAACGTTTCTAAAAATTAGGTCAATAGCAAAAACCATAAACAGGTTAATGATTTTAATATTAGCTTCGCTAACTAATAAGTTAAAATTTAGTAATCTCATCTTTAGAACAAAAATCAATCGACTTTACAAATTTCGTTACAAATCATTAAACTAACTGTTAGTAATTGGGCACATTAAATCAAATGCAAATGAATTTAATATTAGTCTCAATAAATCTCAACTCAATCATGTACCACAACGACCTGAAATGAATTGAATAATTGTACCGAATTCTCAAACATATATATCAAATATAAGAAGTTATAAGTATGGTTAATACAAAATGTCTCTATCCCATTTAATCACAGTTAAATCTCCATTAGAACATATATAAATCCGATTTAAACTTATGAAAGTTATTAAACAATTCACTAGAATATTAAGTAAATAACAGTCCACACTTTAGAATATCGAATTGAATTCACTTGTTATATACGCACAGCTCTTTATTAAAATAATTTACCAATTTGCGATAGATAGAGCTTATTATTACAAGGTTTTATCGAGTACATTTCCAGCACACATCTAATCTACATAACTCAAGTGCTGGCTAAAATCACATCAGTTGCCACTAGAGGCGCTGTATTCAAAAAGTTGACAAACGACACCATTTTATCGAAGACTCAAAATAGAATGAATTTATATAAGAATAATAACTGTTACCCCCCTTTTTTGCGAAAGTAACTAACAGAGTGACATGTTACAATAAATACTTTCGTATTGGAATATGGATAACCAGGGCAAGAGTGAGCGCTGCGGCAAAAGTGAAAATGCTATTGACGAAGAAGTGGCGACGTCGGTAAACAAACTAATGTTGAAAATTAGTTCGGCATGACACATGTAGGAACGGAAAAGGAGGGGAGCTCTGTGCGTGCAGTGTAGAGTAGAAAGTTTGTTGTTGCAAAGTAAATAAGTAAAAAATTCGTAGGTAAGTGTCACAGTTTATAAGTAGTTTCAGCTGAAGGTGCAGGATTGAAAATATTTCCTGGAAAAGCTGTATAAGTTCGTTTTTCTTATCAGTGGTGCGCAAAAGAAAAAAAGGGCTCTGGCGGGAGATAGCAGGCAATTATTGGAAGATACCTGAAGCGGGGCAAAAGTGTACGGGGCAAGTGTGAACGTTCACACTTGCCGCTTGTTTTGAAGTTGGGTAAAGAAAATGTAGGAGCCAACACGTAACATTCAGAAAGAAAGATTTGCAGAGGTAAGACAGAAGTTGGCGCCTATAGACTACTAACAAAACGTTTGCATTATCGTTTAGAATTTTGCAGCCCGAGTTGTTGAGCATATGTCATGTCGCACGGGAACACAAAAGAAGGCAGAAATTCGCATCAAAGTCATCCACACTCATGGGTACGCCCAGCCAATTCAGTGGGAAATTGTTTTCAGATACACCACACGGTGAAATGAAGATTTCCTGTATCATATGCGAGTGGTTTCACGAACAGTTTTCCAATCTTAATCAAATGAAGTCTGTGTACGTGTGTGACAACTGTGTGCACCGGAAGTAACATTTTTGTACTTTGTGACTAATGTTGAACTGATTTCTCCTAATTTCATATTTTGTAATTATAGCAAGTATGATATACAGTACTGTAACATTTGTTGGCAATTCCATTTGACACTAATCTGTTTGGTATTTTATAACTTCTTCTTTAGTTCCATGTAATCAGTACATATATATCTGTGATTCAATGTATTTTTGGTGTTTATGCCTACGTTTCTATGTTTTGATTCGACTGTACATTGTTGACCCAACCGTTGGCAAGAGTACAAAATTTTTCCTTCGTCAAAACTATGTTATTCCTCTGTATCCTCTGCCTGATTTGCCGCAATTAAACTGTATATGTTATTAGAGATAATAGACTATCACATAGAGAATATATTGCGTTTTTCTCTGTCATCATTCCACCGCAATTCTTTGATTTACAAAAAGTGTTCACTCTTGCCCTGGTTACCCATATATCTAATCTGTAATGCATACTTATGAACTTTAAATGATCACTATCATTTTTCCTAATGCATGTAGTGCTTATGTAGACTAATGTGTCATTCTTAAAAAAATGAAATGAAATCTTCGAGTTTTACGTCCCACGTTTATGCCGGTTAGGCTAAAGGAGACGGTGATGATGAGTAATGAATGAAATGGTGGAATGAAGAAAGTGGGAGGAAACGGGAGAACCCCAAGAAAACCCACGCACACGGTGTTTGCCCACCACAAAGTCCATTTGGCGGGGGCTGGGATCGAACCCGGGACCCCAAGCACCAGAGGTGAACAAAGAACTACATTGGATTTATACGTAATACCACTGAAATGTGGCATAGTTCCAATTTTTAATGAATATTGTTTAATTTTCCAAGGCCTAATATCACCTTTCTATAATAGACATGCTTCGTATTCAGACCTGTATGTTAATTTCAGCGTAAATACTTATATGCATATTCATAGTGGGTGCAAGTGTAATGCCCGGAAACAAATGTTTTTATTTTGCATATTTCCAATATATATTTTGCATAATATAAATGGATATACACTCTTTTCTGAATATATAAATTAATTTTCTTGCCAATGTGTATCTTTTAGTCCTATTTAGATACTATATTACCAGATTGCTTAACCCTTATCCGGGCAACGTGGCCTCCCAGGCCCAGTAGCTTTATATCTTTGTTTTTCGTATTTCTCAATAATCATAAATATTTCGATGACATACAATTCTGAATTATTCTATCTTTAGTCGAAGTTAATATATTGAGCATATCGAGTTGGTAAGGCTAATAGAGTTGGTTAGGCCCAGTTGAATTCTACGTTACAAAAATAGCTTGCCCGGACAAGGGAGTGCATTGCTCCACAATGCGACAAAGTCCATTTGTAAAAAAAAGTATAAATTTTATAAATTGATATTATAGTGAAAAACACAAAACATTCAATTGCAAAAAAAAAAAAAAAAAAAAAAAAAAAAAAAAAAAAAACTAGAGCCTACACACGAAAATGAAGTTCATATTTGAAATCAGCACACCCAAATTAGGATAAACGAGGTGGTATCTAACTAACTAACTAACTAACTCTATGGTCTACGAAACCCGGAGGTTCAATGCCGCGTTCGCAAAAGCTCTCCACTGACTTCTATCCTTAGCTAACTGCATCCAGTTTCTACTTTGTATTCCAATCTCTGCGAGATATATCTTAATATTGTCCTCCCATCTGCGCCTAGGTCTTCCTAATGGTCGTTTTCCGATTGGTATTCCAGTCAAGACTTTGAAAGCGTTTCTACTTTCTTCCATTCTAGCTACATGACCCGCCCACCTAAGCCTCCTAGACTTCACGACCCTAACAATGTTGGGTAGACCATATAAATTATGTAGTTCCTCGTTATGAAGTTTCCGCCATTCCCCATTCCCGTTCCTCTTGGGTCCGAATATTCGTCTCAGGATCTTGTTCTCAAATACTTTCAGTCTATGTTCTTCCCTCAGAGTAAGTGACCATGTTCCGCAGCCATACAGAACAACAGGCATAATTATCGTTTTGTATATTTTAAGCTTCGAATTCCTCGATAGAATTCGCGACGACAAGAGATTTTCAACCGAATAGTAACACGAATTCCCTGCTTTTAGTCTACATTTAATTTCTTCGTGAATATGATTTTCCTCTGTTAATATTGATCCTAGATATTTGAAACTAGCCACTTTATCAAATGTATTATTAAATATTTTAACGCACCCATAATTTGGTGTATTACGGTCCCGACGCACATCCATGTATTTAGTTTTCTCTGCATTTCCTTGTAAGCCCATGTCCCTGCAAGCGTTTAATAAGATCTCTGCATTTCTTTCTATTGTTCTCCTATCATCCCCTAATAAATTTACATCATCAGCATATGCCATAACCTGGTGAATACCGTTCAACTCTAGGCCCTGGTTGCTATCTTTGATTTCCCTTATAGCGTATTCCAGAACGAAGTTAAATAATAATGGCGACAACGCATCTTCTTCTTCAGGCCATTTTTCGACGTGAAAGCTCGTGGACAAAAATTTTCCTACACGGACTTTACTTTGGGATTCATTTAAACATATCTTAATTAATCTAATTAGCTTTCTCGGTATTCCAAGTTCTGTAAGGACGTTGCATAATGTTTCTCTCCTAACCGAGTCGTACGTCTTTCTAAAATCAATAAATAGTTGATGTACCGGGGTATTGTATTCCCATTTTTTTCGAGTATTTGGCGAATGGTAAATATTTGGGCGATAGTTGATCGATTTCGTCTAAATCCGCACTGATAATCTCCAATAATTTCATCTGCGTATGGGGTCAGTCTTGCTAATAGAATATTTGGAAGGATTTTATAGCATGTTGACAGAAGAGAAATGCCTCGATAATTATTACAGTCAGTTTTGTCGCCTTTCTTGTGAATTGGAACAATGATTGATTCTTTCCACTCTTGTGACAATTCTTCCTTGTTCCAGATAAAGAGAATGAGTTTGTGTATCTTGTTCCACAATTTTTCGCCTCCAGCTAAAATTAACTCAGCCGGAATTTCATCTACACCCGGAGATGTGTGTTTCTTTAATTTCTTTATAGCGATTTCTACTTCTATTCGGTTGGGTTCTGGAATATACGGTTCTGCGGTGTGTATCACCTTTTCTCCACGCACAATAGTTTTTGGTTGCGTGTTAAGCAAATCGTCAAAGAAATATTTCCATCTATTTAAGATGCTATCCGTATCAGTGAGCACTGTGCCGTCAGATTTCTTTAATATATAAGCACGAGGTTGATAGCCTTTTTTAAATTCGTTGATTCCCTTATACATGTCCCGAATGTTTTTTTTTTTATTTTTACTATTATCTTCAAGTTCCTTAATTTTAGCTTTCAGAAAATCGCGTTTCTTTGTTCTAAAAGTTTTGGAAGTTTCCCGCCTGATATCTGCGAAATTTTGTGTAGTTATTTTATTCGGATTTTGTAGCCAGCGTAAGTTTGCCTTTTTTCTCTTCTCTGCTAGTTTTATGCATTCCTGGTCGACCCATGGTTTGTTCCTACGTATTTCCGCGTGTCCCAATTTTTCTTCTGCTGAAATTTTAAAGCTATCTCTAACTTCAATCCAGGTATCCTCAACACTAGTGCCCTCCGAATCTTCTAAGGCCGAGAATCTATTCGAAACTTCAATCTGGTATTTCTCTCTTACCTGGCTCTCTTCTAATTTCTTTAAATTGAATCCATCCGTTTTCGGACAATGAATATTACCTTTATTCAACGATAACCTCTCTCGTATTATCGCTGCTACCAGGTAGTGGTCAGTGTCACAATCAGCCCCTCTAAACGATCGGACATCAATTATGCTAGATTGCCTTCTTCTATCTACTAAAACGTGATCAATTTGATTGTGTGTTTTTCCGTCTGGTGATGTCCAAGTGTATTTATGAACGTCGCGATGTGGGAATTTTGTACTCTTCACGATTAAGTTTTTGGATGTTGCAAAATTCACGAGTCTAACACCGTTGTCATTACTTTCCTTATGCAGACTTTCGTTTCCTATAGTCGGTTTGAAAATATCCTCTCGTCCTACCTTCGCATTGAAATTCCCTAATAGAATCTTCATATGGTATCGCGGGAGTTTGTCAAATATCCGTTCCACTTCTTCGTAAAACTGTCTTTTATATCGTCATCCTTATCTTCAGTTGAGGCATGTACATTTAAAACAATAATATCACACCATCGTCCCTTAAGAGTAATAAAAGAAAGTCTATCTGTAACAAATTCAACCCGTTTAATTGCTGGTAATATACGTTTATGAACGAAAAACCCTGTTCCTAACTGGTGATTTTTATTTCCTTCTCCGTAAAAGAACGTAAAATTTCCGAAATTCTCAGATCCATTTCCTTCCCACCTAACTTCCTGAACTCCTACTACGTCCATCCTGTATTTCTCTAACTCGCTCGTTATGGATTTTAACGCGCCTGCCCTATAAAGACTCCTAATATTCCATGTTCCAAATCTCATGTCAATTTTCTTTTGCTGAAGTCGTGCCAAGTTATCAGTCCTTGCCCGAGGCTTTTGTGAATATTTCTGAACAAGCGCTTTTTTTTACAGGATGAGGCTGTTAGCCCTACCCAAACCCCCAAGCTGGAGGACCACTCCTAGTCGGCTGTCCGCGACTGCTTATTCAGTATATTCGCAGCTAACCTCTATATCTAGAGGCCTTCTCCTCGATCCGTAACCTGAGGACGCGCCATGCCGTGGTGACAGGAACCCACGTTGCACGGAACGAGGTGGTATCAATGCAACAAAAATGTTGTTCCCCAATTATTTATTTATTTTTGTTCGTTTCTCAGTCAAGGACCACGAGCACATTCAACAACGGATTACCAACTTTATCTAAACACTGAATATCGTCAGCCATTCATAAACGAGTGATTCTTAAAATTTATTTTCATTCACTGTATAGTGTTGTCAATATTCTGAAATTTTAGCTGCATCCACATCTTCTTTTACTAAGAACTTGATTCTCAGTTCACACTCAGTTCTTAGTTATACCCTTAGTCAAAATGTCTGGACTTGTTTCATTTCACTGTAAATGCAGAGATTTATCAACTTCTGTTAGGGAAACAGTTACAATTTTTAATTTACCCTCACTGACAAAAAAAAAGTTAAACAACAGCGTACTAAAGATAGACCGTTTTTTTCAATGTTATTTTCAAATTACAAGGAAAGCACTTGTGTTAGAATAATCATCTGCACGAAACTAAATTCAAAGGACAATTACGTCTCTATGAATGTACTGGAGAGTGTAGTTTCTCTGCAAGAATCTAAATGCCACTGGACTGTCATTAGAAACTATGCACAATGCAAGTATGTTAAGTATTTCTCAATACAGTTTTTAAAGCAACCTAAATAACTAAAATGCACAATTAAAAGAAGCTGTTTCCATGACAAAATTGTACATTATGTAATGCCAGTGCTGAACACCACGTCGCCATGTCGGTGATACTTTCGAAGTTAGCAACATTTTCAATATCATAGCAGGCGTTCTGCCACGCGAAATTAAGAGTTGATTTATAGCATTTTGCAGATAGTTGACTGCAAGCAGCATAATGTAATTTATTGACAAAATATCTATCAAACATGTCATTGGCAGCCAGCCCTCACCTTATATATAGTTAACCCCATCAGGAACTCACGGTTGCAGATATTGCCGCCGTAGACGGTGGCGGGCCGCCGGAGGCAGCCGTCACCCGTCCGCGGCGGCACGACCTTCTACATGTTCAAATTTGCCGACCTTTTGGCGAGGCTGCAAACGGTCGAAAATCGTAAAATAAAATGCATTTTGCCGACTCTTTGCCGACTGTTGCCGACCGTCATTGTCGGCAAACAGTCGGATAGGCCTCTTTCCGACTCTCTGCCGACTTCTCATGCCGGTCTCTTTTCGACGGCGGCGCCGGCGCTTTTACTGCGAATTTACGGCCGTTTGCCGACTGCTCGGCAAGACAACTTTCCGACGGCGGCGCCGGCGCATTTGATGCCCATTTCCAGTTGTTTGCCGACTGCTTGGCAAGGCAACTATTCGTCAGGGCCGAAAATCGCGCAGAAAGACGCCAGCTTCCGGCGCCGGCAATCCGACCGCGGCATCTGGTCGGCATGGACAAATTGTCCGACTGTAGGCGGCAGAATCATGATGGGGAAGTAACTGCATTACGCTTACCTCCTAATACTCGTTGCAGTGATGTCTAATGAAGACTTGCATAGTCTTGCAGAGAAACGACACTTACCAGCATATTTTGGAATGCCTAATGGTTCAGAAATTAAAGGGGATACAAATATATATGTTCGAATCCAAACAAATTTCTTGTGAAAAACCTTGTGTTGTTTATCACGCCAAACTTCAACTATTTACTCAAAATATCTTACGAAAAAAAAATATATATATATATATTTTCACTCTATTTAATATGGTTATGGTTATTCAATCGTCATCATCATTATAATATGTACTTTTCTATCACTAGTAAGTGCGCTACTCAGCTAAACCCTTGATGTAATGGACTCTACATCTTGAAAATTCATAACTGAATAAAGGCAAATAAGTTGAAGAAATGCTACAGTTCAATCCATGCGCGGCAAAAATTTTAAACACACAATTCGAATGATTTCAGTCGATTTATACGTCCTTTCTCTCTATTTTTTACCTATAAAGTAGTTTATTTTCAATAAATTGTATTCAATAATTGGGAAGTACGTTATACACATAAAAGTGCCTTATTTTCTTTGAAATACGATAAATAGACTATTAGTGCAAGTACTGAGCTAATTAATGCCTTAGCTCTGGAAGAAATTATCCATTCAATTCCATAAATTACCTGTTCACGTACGAAGTACTAAAGAGTTCGTTTTAGACAAGTCATCCTTTTGTACGTACGAGTGCTGGATGAGATATAAAAAAAAATACAGGAAACGCTTTACGTATTTTCATTAAAACTATCTGTTCCATGTGCGTCTATGCAGACAAACCTTCGTTCTATTATCCGTGGTTCATTACATCGAACGAGAACATTATGCAGCCACCAATTTGCCTTTCTTCGCATCCACACTTTTACGTGCATAGAAAATCCACCCAAAAGGGGTTTTGAAAGAGCCCTATTTCCATGTTTGAATTGATTACGATGCACAATAAATTGTATTAGACAACGGTATATAACAAGCATTTCACAACATAAGTTTCTTATTAGTCCTGGCTAAAACTGTGAGCAATGACGTTCGCTCCCAGTATAGAATTCGTAGACAATCGAACTTCTTTATCGTAAGTCGCACACTCATGGTATTCGTATACCATGTGTTAATGAACTATACCGACAAACTGTAAGAGGTGATTTCTCACATCAAAACAGGGACGCCATTTCAGACTTCGCTTGAGGGGGTCATGAGAACCACCAACGTAAGACTTTTACGTTTTATACTAGTATATTAAGATACAATCGATTAAGTATATGTATTCTTCAAACTCTTGGGGAAGCAATTTCCCCTTCTGCCCCCTTAAATGACGCCCCTGCATCAAAATAAGAGAAAAAAGTTCGTATGGACCTATGGCGTAAAGTGCATAGATTCAGAACTACGGCTGTAAAAAAAATCGCGAAAAAGCTAAATTTCAATAGGTCCAATTTCGAATTCCGAATACTGTGGATGGTGGTTCTTATCAGTGTAAAAGAAGCTACGCATGCACAACCCAAAAATGCATATTTCGTCAATTGTCAACTGGTGTAGAGGGTAATTCCTACAGGGTGTAATTATCTGATATGTTCACTATAGAATTTTCAGATATACCCTGATTTTAAGTCAGGAGGTAAGCCTTGAAAACAATGGACATCCAATGCTTCGGAGAGAAGGCGGAAGTGTTAGGAACCGACAGCTCCATGTTTTTTTTTTTTTTTGTGTGTGTGTGTGTGTGTGTGTGTGTGTTCGGAATAGCGTGTGATGATATGTATTTTGTCACGGTATATTTCACGTTTTTGTGTTTTCACTTATAAGCGTGAAAGAAAACATCGCATCATGCGTTTTCTCAAGTACAAGAGACCGTAGCGCTGACGATCCCTAACACTTCCGACCGCGCCAAAGGATTCTGTGTTCACTGCTGTCAAGGATTATCGTATGCCTACTTTGGACCAAATCAGAGCATATCTCAGAATTCGGTTGATGGCATGTTTGGGAATTTCACCCTGCACAAACATTGAACATTAATGAAATATGCATTTTTTTGGATTGCGATTTGACTTCCTTTACGCTGATGATGACCACCATCCACAGTCTCTTGACTTCAAAATGGGGCCTCTTCAAATTTGGCTTTTTCACGATTTTGTACAGCCCTAGCTATGAAACTATACATTTTTTTTCGCCATAGGTCCATATGAACTTTTTCTCTCATTTTTTTGTGAGGAATCACCCCTTACAGTTCGTCGGTACAGACCTGCATAGATATATACACGCCTATAAGAAATGCAAAGTAACACAGAATCATCGATTGAATCGTCGGTTCACATTGTCAGAACAAGGAAACAATAACCCAATAACCCTTCTGTATTACCATGACAAATATAGGATAGAAGATACGGTGGGGTTCGTAAGAGACCCCAATTAGAAATAAGTATATATTTGTGTTTTGTACAGAAATTTTATACAGATACATTCCAAAACAATACTTCATTGTATTGCTCTCTAGCTCACGCTGTCACCTTCGATATCACTGGCATCATCGTTATCCAAAATAGAAAAGACGTACTTGATGACCTCGTTATCAGACAACGGGGACAACTACAACCCACAATTGACAACTCATGTCATCTTCTTAGTGTTGGTGTTTGAAGTAATGAGCTTTAACCCTTTGAAACTAGCCACTATGCTATTTTCACAAGCTGTTCAAGAGTGTAAGCAGATTTCAAGATATATATATATATATATATATATATATATATATATATATATATATATATTGTTTCAAACAGTTACCTTAGGAAAAAAGAGACAAGGTCACAAACGATGAAGCGTAACGTAAGAATCTTTCTTGCTAAGCAACGAACTTACTTTATTATATCAATAATGAAATATTTTTTTGGAAATAATATATTAGTAGTTTCTACCATCTATTGCGTATTATGCTAACTACTAATTTTGCTCGTTTGGTAAGAATAAACAAAAACTAATAAAATAAAGAAATAAAATAAATAATTGTTTACTTACCTGAATATTACCTTGAAGTATTTTAACGACCCCAGTGGTGAACAATATTTTTTTAAAAATATTTTCTTTCTTTATTTCTTTCTATCTTTTTTACATAACAGCAAAACAACATGAAACGATGTTTTGTATTCCGTATATTAAATATACACGGGAGAGCTTTTAGCTACTCATGTTTATTTATGGGAAATAATACATTAAATGTCTCTGGGATCTCAAATGTATCCCACAGTAGTAGACAAGGGTTAAGCTTGCAATATTTCTTCACCCCTAGGTGATTACTCAGAAAATGTTTCTTTTCGCTTGTTTTCAATTCAACACACAAGGAAATTGAAAACTTTTTTTCCTACGTTTCTACCATAAGTTTTGAACTGCTGGATATGAAGGGATGGAAATGTCCTAATCAGGACTCTTGACATCAGAACGTTCCATTTACTTACACAACTGAATATGAAGGACGCAGCAGGAGTGGAGAATGGTTTTCAGTATATTCATATGTGTGTCGTAGTCCACACAAAACGTATTACTTTCTATAGCATTTATTTCTGTACTAGCTGAAATGCCCGTCTTCCCACGGGGATAATAGACAATGGGAAACATTTGAATCAATTTCCCGTTAGAATACTTATTCCAGTAAATGCGAATAATAAAACTACAGAAGATACTCTACTTTTTGTATAAATATTGAAATACAGTACTCCACAGGAAACGAATTTAATCAAAATGATATAAATAAAAAAAATAATAATAAAAATAGCTTGAAGTGGGCTCAAAGGAACGCCGAATTCAAACCCAACCAACGTTCAAATAATGTTTGTTTTAGAAGACTGTTGAAATGTTGTATCATTGATTCGCTAAGACCGGTTTTGAAGATAAAATCATGTATGTTCAAATGTTGTATCATTGATTCGCTAAGAACGGTTGTGATGATAAATTGATGTGTATATTTTATAAATAATGCAAATTGTCTCTACTAATAAGGGTTATTATTATTATTATTATTTTTATTATTATTATTATTATTATTATTATTATTATTATTATTATTATTTTAAATTTTAGGGCATCCCGAAGAACGTAATAACGTCAAATCGTGTACGAATTATGTGCTGTTGGTTGTAAACAGGGATAAATCATACATTATGACTGAATGGAGGGGAAAACATTACGATAGACTACAAAACGAAAAAATTGGAAAGTTCAGGGATATTCATAGTACAAAATAAAACCAAGTAGTAGAGAATCGAGGGTATAATGAATATAAAATTGGAACGGGATAAACTGGTACAATTCAAGAAGACACAATCGTTATCTGTGCGTGATTTGATCAAAAACTGTGAAACAACAAAGTCAACCATTGAATAAATAAATAAATAAATAAATAAATAAAAGAAACAATATGTAGTCCTACAAGAAACAAAAAAGGTGCCAAAGAGATCAATACAACAACAATACGCTGATATTAAATAAGTTAAACTTTTACATCGCTTATTGCTTACGTAAAAGAACCGCCACCTTGTGTTAAAAAAATCAAATGTTTGAGTTTTATGCCCAACGGTTATGCAGGATAGGCTAAAGGAGGCGGTGATAAAGAGAAATGAATGAAATGGTGGAATAAATGAAGTGAGAGGAAATGGGACAACTCCGAGGAAACCCACACACATGGTGCTTATCCACGACCAAGTTCACTTAGCGCGAGCTGGGATCAAAGCAGAGACTCCATGCAACATAAGTGAACGCTCTACCACTGAGCCACCGCGGCCCCACCACCTTGCGTTGGATTATAAATGCTACTTCAAATAGTATGTATAGTAGTGTCTGTCTGTTTTTTCCACACCTCTAGGGCCACATTATTTTCCCTATGCCAATAAGAATTACAATTCAGATACTCAAAAGGCAGTTGCCATTGAAATATTTGGGCAAAAGTGCTCGTCTGGCAAGCAACTTGCCTGTATAGTGAAAAAGCACAAACTTATTCAGTGAAGGCACAATCAATGAATAGTTCCTTGAGAAACAGCTTGTGCTTTCCTGCGAAAGCAACGAAGTGTGGTAATTTTCTGGCCAGAATTAACTACAACACACTACTCAAAAGTGAAAGGTGAGTTTTTAAAGAATCACAAAGTAGGATTTGTGAAAAATAAAAATCAATGGAGTCATCCGATTGAGCAATACCGGACACTCGAGAAATAAAGACAACGTGTGGCAGGGAACTATGGTGAACATTTAGCGTCCGTTAATAAAATGTGGTTGCAGGACAAAAAGCAGGTAGATGAACGCACAGTACAGAAATGAAATGAAATCTTTGGTTTAACGTACCACGATTATGCAGATTAGGCTAAAGGAGACAGTGATGATGAGTAATGAATGAAATGGTGGAATGAAAAAAGTGGGAGGAAACAGGAGAACCCCGAGAAAACACACGCACACGGTATTTGTTCACCACAAAGTTCACTTGGCGGGGGCTGGGATCGAACCCTGGACCCTAGGCACCAGAGGTGAACGCTCTACCACTGAGCCCCCGCTGCACCCGCTCAGTACAGAATATCATGTGTAATATCAAGATATAAAATTGCTTATTTCCCGAATATATATATATATATATATATATATATATATATATATATATATATATATATATATATATATATATAGAGAGAGAGAGAGAGAGAGAGAGAGAGAGTCACAGAAGCTTGAAGTTTGTTCTTGAAACTTACAACAAAGAATTGAGTGGGTATGCTTCTCCAATCCCGTTGGAAACATATGTAAAACCTTCTTGGATAAATCTTAGTAATGATTTATTAAAAAAAAAAAAAAAAAGAAAAAATGAATACGAGTGGAATGCTTTTTTAGAATAACACCCAAATAAAGTTAATCTAATAATATGAACAATCATTTCATTCATCGTACACTATTACTTAAGTGGATTTTAAGTTATTGGATAAGATACATAATTCAGAAATTAAGAAGTATAATGACAAGTAAGTAAAATCTCTAAGTATAATGACAAGTAAGGAGAGATATAAGGTAAAGTAAAGAAATTAAAGTGATATATCCAAACACGCAGCTTTTGCATAACCTATTGTTTTATCTATATGTTGGCAGCCTCTGTTGATTGTGGAAGTTAGATCCTTGGGAGATGAATGGTAAGTGAATGAATACTTAACATCCGAAAATAAGAGCACTATATTCTTCGTTGCGGTAGAGTACTTTACCGATACCATACTGCTCAGTGTTAGGAAGAAAATTCTTGCAATTCAGGCACTGTATAATGTCTTCGTTTAGAAGCTAGTAGGGAGGGGGAGGGGGTGAAGCTAGTAGGGTAATCTTCGTTATTACATCGTACCAGAGATGGAGTGGGTCAGTGGGTCAAGTTTTATGAGTGGGTCAGTGGGTCGTGGGTCAACAGCATGTGACCCACTTTGACCCACCACCCACCGTGACCCACTGCGACCCACCACCCACCATGACCCACTGTGACCCACTGCGACCCACTGACTCAGTATGATCTACCGACCCTCTCTGCTCACTGCATTGTAGAGAGTATCTTCTGAAGACTGGTAAATTTGTCTCCGTTTTACTTTCGAGACCTTCATTTTCCTTTCCTTTCCATTTGTTTCTGTCTACTAATCTGAGGTGAGTATATCTAACAAAGTGAAAAAAGAGCTTCAGGCACTTTTGGATATTGATATTTTTAATAGTGAAAATAACAATAGGACTTACACTACAACTTGGCTTTCGAGACCTGCGTTTTTTTAGAGCTAACTACTGGAAAAAAATACATTTTTGAATCACTGTAATATATAAATTATTTATAAACAATTGAATGCAACTATGTGTGCCTGATCATCACGGTCAAATTGCAAAGTCAAATGAAATTACTTTTGGTATATAGTTAGGCCTTAACCCAAATTGGGATGTTATATTGCTTTTATTATAATGCATAATATCCTAAGGAGGTAGTGAGGATCCGAATTTTTGCGAAAAAAAAGTATCTCGCAAGCCGTTAAACTTGCAGAGCTGAAATTCAGTGTATTAACTCTTTATTGAAAATAAACAGAATGTGTCCTAGCATTTTTTTTTAAATTATCCTTTATGTGCGGGGGGGGGGGGGGCACTTTCTATATATGGAAAATTGGTAGTGAGTTGGTTTGTAAAAATGATCGAAAACGATCGATGTTACTTAAGAAAAAAAAAAATCAGAAACAAAACATACAGTGCTTGGCTGCATATATCCATTGCTTTCTGCTATAATTGATGAAGCTTATGTTTATTATATGGAGCGCTCACAGCACAGGACAATCAACCCATAAAGTTGTGAGAAAAATAGGCACAAAATTTGTATTGTAAGCTTAATTACACGGAAATTTGAAGTTTGGATTGTACGCATAATTGTATGGAAAATTTTACACTTTTTTTCCCCCTTTACGTTGATCTGCTTACTTTGATTTGGAACTTTGAAATATCACCCTTTTTTCACTGAAAAGTATTGATAATTCAAGGAAATAATTATATTAGTATAATTTAATTGAAATTCATCGTAATTTGGCATTGTGGCAAACAGCAGTGTGGTAATTGAAGTTGAAGAAGGAGGGAAATTCCCATTCACCTCTAAATACTTTCCAGAAACCTCGTTCCCTTTCGCTTTCTAGACGGGGGAGGGAACTTGGTAATGTTATCAAACCTTCATGTGTAATTACAAATTTAAATTTATAAACAAATAAGAAATCATCAGTTTATCAGGCTTTAATTTATAATTTATTCACAAGATTCTCTATCAAAGGCGTGGTAGATGAAGTTTCTGTTCTACATGGGTCGACATTGCCAACTGACATGGTCGATATGAAAAAGATGCTGTATGGTGATAGAGAGATGATACTTCTTGCTGAGTTATTCAAACCTGACCAAGAAAAATCGTTATCAGACTTAAGTCTAACAAGTAGATTGTCGATAGGAAGTTGCAGAAATCGGGTAGAAGTATTATCTATTTCCACGACAGAGTACGAAGGGACATTTCCCCTTATGAATTTACAGATGACTGATATTAGAAATGTATTAAATGCTCAAACATTGTCTAACTTGTTGTTCATCAATGTTAATGGCCCACCGCTAGACAAGCTCAAAGTAGACGAGCTAGTTATTTCTTGGCTGAAAGATGGACATCATTCCACTGCGGATGATTTACCGCCAAAAAGTTACCAACAGGAAATAAATCCGATTTCAGATTTGTTTTAAGGTGGAAAATTACGAGTTACGGAAAATGTATACTTATTACTAATGGCTTATTTGTGTTATTTAACTTTGCACCTAATTTTTAGTAAGTCTCTTCTTTGCTTTAGGTAAACTACTTTCGAATAAATATTCATAATAATCGCAATTATGCATATTGGTAACTTAAATTTAACGTGGTGTTTCAGTGATTACACAAATTACAATTATGAGCACACTTTATAGAGATGCTCTCACATAGGGTACCCGAGCACCTTTATACCTATGAACAACTGATATTTCAAGTCTTTTGTGAGAAAAATAATGTGAACTGAGAAACCATAACCTTTTCCATATTGTACAAGAGCATTTTCCTGCGAATAGAAGTTTCTTGTGGAATGCGTTCAGAAATTGACACTTGCAAGAATACTCTTAGTACAAGTATATTTTAGGCACACACTAATCCCCCCCTCGAACTGTTTCAATTTTCTCACTGACAAACACTTTACCATTTTGTATCGTAACAGCGTTTGCACACGTCCCCGGCAATGCCGGATCCGGTTCCGACAATGCCGGCGATGGAGTCGGCGGCAATGTAATCAAATGGTAGCTGGCACACGCTTTCCGACCCGGCAAAAAAGCCGGTGGAACTCCCGGCTCCGGCAAATGCAGCCGGACTAGCCGCCGACATGTCGGTGCCGGCTCCGGCTCCGGTTTTGTCGGCGGCAATGTTTTCCTATGCGTAGATGCACACGCAGCCGGTAAAGACGGAGCCGGCTTGCTGATAGGTTTCTTCAATCTAGCTACAGTGAGTGAGTGGCAAGGCGTTGTGTATTCTTGTTTCTTTTCCTGTATTTGGATTTTTTGTTTACTTCAGGTTTTTTGTTATTTTCTTTTTTCACATCATATGAATATATAATGAAGAATGAAATAATCAAAATGGCTGTGAGGTACCACAAATATAGCGGCTTGCTATTTACATAAATTCTCAGCAAGGGAAATTCGGATCTTGTTTGAATTATCCAACTACGGCAACGCGGAAAGTGAGTTTCACACATGTATGTATGTATATTAATTTGTTATCTTCTACAGCTGAAACTTACTTAAACGACTTAAACAAAGGGGACGTTGGATTCGTTTTGATAGAGAATATGTCTTAGCATATATGAAGTCATAATTTTTAAAAAATCAATATGGCGGAAATGAACAAAATGAAGATACGAAGAAATTATGAATCTAGGATAGTTGTCCAGTGCTTATCCTGTTAATTATGCAACCCAGTATGTACGGTATAAATATCCATCATAATCGTAGAAGTAGGCATTCCCAAGCGTAACAAAGGTTGTAAATAAAATTAAAGTAAATAAAAACTACAACACAACTACAGAAAGAAATGAAAATGTACAAACAGAACAAGAAAATTTCTATTCTTCTGGTTGCATACTGTTTTACCTTATAGATCATAATAAAAATATGTACTCTGTCTTGTCTGGTATTTGTTCCATAGAACGATTGTATACTGAGTGAATAGGCAGCCGCAATGTTGCCTTTCCAGAACTCATTATTATTATTATTATTATTATTATTATTATTATTATTATTATTATTATTATTATTTTAAATAGCTTGATCTCAGTCTGTTTCAATTTTGAGAAATTTAAATAGATGTAAAAATTATGGCAACAAAAGTAAAAAAAAAAAGAAAAAGAAACCAAAAGAAGGCCATATACCTCGTGCGCACACATCCACACACACAAAGAGCAAATAACTTTTTTTTTTTTTTAATCTTCTGTTTAGTCTGCCCCGAGGGGAAAATATAGAAAAATAATAGTTTGCAAGGCTCCTTTCATCAATCATTGATAGAGATTAGGTTTCTCCTAAGCATTTTCCTTCTATGTGGATTGTCTTTCTTGGCTCCTGCAAGATCATAGTACGTAATTTGGAAGGGGGGGGGTTGTTGAAAGAGGGAAAGGAATGCATAAAGAAGAATATCTTGTATAACAGTATGATTTGATTTAATCAACACAACAGGCTACAGCCGAAATTGCCTATGTTTTTGTTTTACAATATGCAAGATGCATTGCAAAACGTTATCTATGAATGTTATATCGGACATACTACATATGTAGGCCTATCTAGAACAAAATCTCCCCTGGAAAAAATACTCCTATGCTGAAGAAAATTACAATTTAGTTCCGTTTCCTCCGTTCGATTCCAGGAATGTACTCAATTCGTCTATCTGTATGCAACTATGCAAGCCCGCAGGGGATCAAGGACAGAAGTAGGTCAATTTGACAGGGGGTGGATTAAACTGACGTTTATCATTTATATGAAACTATTCTGAAGTGCCATACTTTCTGCGTGAGTGTCGCTATATGTTACTTATTTCCGCTTGAAGTAGCTTTTTGATTTAGTGGATTGTTTTCTGCAGTGCACTGAAGTCTTGCTTCAGTGACAATTGATTTCATCGTTCATCGAGTGACAATGACTAAAGTGTTTCAGTACGATGTTCCGAATTTCATTGAATTAGTGGAAATGAGACCTTGTCTATGGGACAAGACTACAGACTCATATAAAGACAAGGTCGAAAAGCAGAAAGCCTGGAAAGAAGTATATACAAACCTTGCACAAGACTTCGACACTATGGACAAAAAGAAACGAGAAGCGACAGGTATGTATAGGATAATATAAAACAATAGTGACTCAAACGCTTTCTGTTTACTTACAGTTGATACATAAAATGTAGATTATATATAAATGAAAATAAAATGTACAGTACAATCGAAGGCATAAAAATGGGCCACTCCGATGTTCGGGGTAAGGACAATTTACCAGCTGTCAATTTGCCACCAAAATTCGACAAAGCGGACAATTTGCCACCAGTTTTCCTAAATTCTTGACAATTTGACACTATTGGATTGTGGGTTTAAGTATAGGGTTACTACCTATTGTAACTTGTCAAAATTATTAATTTAGCCATGTTTTTCTGCGAATGCTTTTGATTAGGAGTATATACGGACCAATTTACAATATACCTTTGTGTACTAAAGAATAGATATTTGGGGATTTAGACGTTAATGCTCCTACGTCACTTGATTGACGTAATACAATTAACCTTGTTCTTTGCATTGAGCTATTTCTGAGATATTGAACGACCCTTCCATTTATTCAAGTCAGCCTGTAATATTACACGGCTCTTGCAAAAAAAAAAAAAAAAAAAACTGAACAGCGCTGAATTTGATTACTAATTCGTTGTACTAAGAAATCGAACGTTTGTTTAGACATGCGAAAGTAATTAATTAAAAAAATTCGAATCATATGTACGCAGCTTTTCATATAATGTATAAAACGGACTCATGTTCTCTCCTTCACGTTCAAACTCAAACTACTTTCGGCACCGGCATTACCGGGATGTGTGTGCAAAGCAGCGCCAGCACCGACATTGCCGGAGCCGGCTCCGGTTTTGCCGGCTGCGTGTGCAAAGCAGCCCCGGTTCCGGTTCCGGCATTGTCGGTGCCGGATCCGGCATTGCCGGGGACGTGTGCAAATGCTCTAAAGGTCAGATCCACCGTTATTCTAACAGAGTGGTGCTTGAGCGATTGACTAAAAATTCAAACTCCGATTAGTGACAATTTCACAGTCTTGTTTTATTACAAGTGTAAACTCTTTAGTCAGTTCAGAAGAGGCCGTGGATCGTGTTCAGAGTTGATGACGATGGATTTTGGTGAGTCAGAGTAGGTCTAAGTGGATGAGAGTGGTTCATGGTGGGTGGTGAGTCACGGTGGGTCAGAGTAGGTCACCGTGGGCGGTCAGAGTGGGTCACCATGGGTGGTGGGTCATGGTGGGTGGTGGGTCAGATTGGGTCACGGTGGGTCATGGGTCATGGTAGGTCGTGGTGGGTGGTGCGTCAGTGGGTCGTGGGTCACGGTGGGTGGTGTGTCAGTGGGTCGTGGGTCAAGTTTTCATTGACCCACGCCAACCCTGCATCGTACCACTTGCACAATGTTTCATATTGGGCCATTTAATATTGGGCCATATCAAACACTTAGAAAGTAAGAGCCAATGTTACCCCACGTAATTAAACGCTTAATAATGTGTGCGTAATTGAACAAGCATCTAAGGCGTTAGCTTATTAATATTCGATAATGAACATGTTTATATATATATATATATATATATATATATATATATATATATATATATATATATATATTCTACTTGCATGGGCATTGAAGATGTGTCACTTTAATGCAACGAACAAAGATTGTGGAACTTGAAATACAATAAATGCTTACTTGCTAACATTTGCTAGTATTTTGCTTCCGACGTTCCGGAAAGAAATCACTAGCTCAAATATTCATGTGTTCTCAATGTTGTAATACTTCGATCCACAACTTAGCCTACTGGTAGAAAAAAAAAATAATAACCATGTAGAAAAAAAATAATAACCATGTAGAAAAAAATTCAAATCTTTCTTTTCCTTTGGGCCAAAGTTGCCTTGTTTAAAGGGCCAAAATATAACCAGTTTACGGTATCCAATTGATACATAGCAACATCGAATATCTCTATATACTCTATTTCAGCTCCATTTTTTTTTTTTTTTTTTTTTTTTTTTTGTTTTGTAATTTAGTCCTTCATGTTGGATCTGTCATTTGATTTTAAAACATTTGATGTCAGATTCGTATTCAGCTACCTTTTAAACCTATGTATGCCACGTCCCAAAACAATTGAACGGCCCTCTGCAATAACAAGGTAAGTCGAGTTACCTTCATTCCTGGTAAAACATAAATAAATAAGGCATGTTGACTTACTTTCCTTTTCCGTCACTTCTAGTGCATATTCGAAGCGCTTGTTGTGAGGAAAACACTATTCATCTCTACCGAGTGGCCGTTTCCCGATGCAGATAACAGAAGGCGCCGCTGTGTGCGCCTAGTGAAGCAAGCACTGGTAGATGTGAGAGGGATGACTAGAACCGCTTCATGGGGAACCGGTTTTCGGCTCTGAACGGAGCCGGTTCTAGATGATCCGGTTCCGGACCCAAGTCTGATACCGGTTAAGGAACCGGTTCTGAAAACTGGATCTCCAACAACCGGCTCCTCGTGGAACCGGTTCCCCCGGAACCGGAACTTTGTGGCCAGCTCTACAAAACCGGACCTGCTGGCAGCTGTGAACAGTGTGCTAGACAAAATGGAAGCGACAGGCAGGCGCCCAGGCGGTGGGCAATTGTCTCATTTGGCTAAGTAAACTGGGTAACTGTCAAACTCATTGGCTAAACAGGCAAACTGGCAAACTCATTTGGCTGAACACCCACTGCTGAACCATTTTTTTTCTGAGGGGGCAAGCTGTCTGGACGGGGAGAGCACAAGCGTGTGGTCCCCTTTGCAGTGTTTTGAAGGTGAAATTTGTGCCTCCTTTACGAGTGTTTGGGGGCTTCCGGATCCAGGTCTGGAACCGGTTCTGAAAACTGGATCTCCAAGAACCGGTTCCAGGCAGAACCGGTTTCGCCCGAACCGAAACTGTGTGGCCATTCCTAGTGAGGAGGCGACGCGACGTGCCTGCTACTTTGTTTTCAAGAATCGGTTCAAGCGAAAGCACTGGCACTTGACCATTTTGTTTCGAAATGGACAAAATCGATGCAGTCGAATCATAATGACAGAAGCGGATGGGATGAAAGAGAAAGATAAATCACAAACTCTGGCAAATAAATAACAAAATCAGAACGTAATGCAGTGTTTCGTGTTTTCTTCGATATTAATATGGAAATTCAAACAGTGCTGTCAAAAATCCGGATATGTGTATATTCGCGTTTTGAAAAATTCGAATTCTGGATATCCGGATTCCGATTTAGATATGGATTTCAGATTTCGGATTTGAGAATCAAAAGTCATGATTTCTAATTTGGATATCTAATCCGAATCCTGTTTTCGGAGTTTCTAGTAAATCGGACAAATGGGAAGGGGATGAAACCCCACACATAGATCTGTGTCAATTTCGTAATCGTATAATTGTGCAGGAGGAAAAGCTTATTCCGTTCAGACACCACCACTGGACACCATTCTGTTATTCCTCAAGATACCAGCTAAACCGGGAATCAAGAATCCAAGGAAGGATGTGGAAGCTCTACTATGATTTGTTACTCTTGCCAAGCAGCAGTTTTACAAGAACGCGCGGAACATAGCTGATTTTTTTCTGTGTTCCTTAATTCTGAATCTAAAATGAACTCAGGACCTTGCAGCTTCCAGATTTATTTTTTTTTTGCCTACAACGCCAAGATTATTGATATTTTGTATTCTCGTGTGTTGCGATACATAAAAGTTGTCACACACGTCGTTATGTGTTCATACTGTCCTTTTTCTTCTCAACATTACTTTAGGTTATGCAATAACAAGGTAAATGCTCACTTTTTCACCTTCGTTTTTTTTTATTATTCCGCATTTTCGGTATTCGTCATTTTATGATCCAAAGCCCTGACCAGGTGCTACATCACTTTTCTCCACATACATATATACAGGGGTGCCCACAGGCAAACTGCGTCATTGAAATATTTGGGGGGGGTAAAAATCTATATAAATATGATTGAGGGTGTGCAAAAATTAATCGAAAAGATTTTTTTTCATGGAAGAACACCTACGGATAGACAATTGAGGGGGGTGCGTCATGGACATGAGGGGGGGGGGGGTTGGGCACCACTGATATATACACAAATTTACTCCTGTTAATTAGCACGTTGCACTTTAAGTTTATAAGCTTTGTAGCTCAGAATCTCTATTTTTCACGTGCCTTGTTATTGCAGAGGACCTTTCAATTCCGCCATAGCTTCCTATTTTGCTCAAGTTTTCTGGTGTTTCGGAGCGTGCCTTATTCTGATCTTCAAATGGTCGAAACGCCCCCTACACTTCCCATTCAAGCAATATATTTATCATGTGAGGTGTACTTGGTGTGACATTTGCACTGATATACAACAAATGCAGATCCCCACGTACTTCCCTTGTCAGTTGATGAAATCACATCTTCATCATGCTTTGTTTCTTTACCACTATCACTTTCTGAGTTTATTTATCACACTAAAACAGATATGCCACTTGAATGTGGCACTCGCCTCCTTGTGGAAAGTAACTACGAATACAGGTATCCTTTTTTATTTTCCTGTTAAGATACTCCTCGATTTTTAAACAAATAGAAGTACAATCCGTGATGTGATCATGCCACTCTTTGGACACTATAAGCATTGTAAAAAGTTTCCCTTCCACAATTGTGTTAATTTAACATAATACGTTACACGGCACGTGTGGGGTGTCCATGACTTATCTACAATTGCAACATTTCAAGTATGTTTTATAATTCTTATAAATTATGGTTGAAATTTTATTACTGTTGTCTACCAAACGTGATTTCATCACAAATGAAACAGAAGTTCTCCACTTTATTGACACATACATGATGTTCCGACACTGTCCCAAATTCGTATCCGATTTACAACAACACATCATTAATAAACCTCTGTATTTCAATACTCTTAACCCAAACAATCCGATATAAAATAAAATAAATCGATTAATACAATGGCATAACTTGTATTAACATTATTGCATACGCTATTATAAGTTTGAAATAATAATATATAAAAAATCTTCAAATTATCCATTATTGTCATAGTGTCATCAAATTTTATACATTGCAAATATCAATCTATTCACTAACCATTGACTCTACCACCATGCATAGTAAAACATTTACTAGCAATTATTATTATTATTATTTTATTATTATTATTATTATTATTATTATTATTATTATTATTATTATTATTATTATTATTATTATTATTATTATTATTATTTAAACTTTTCAACATTTGTAGCGATATACACCAAGCATCGCTTTTAACCTGGCAATTTTCAATTGTTCAAATTACAGTGAATATGGCTGTAGGAAAAGAAAAAAAAACATTTGCAACACCCTGCACGTTATAAACTTAATGCTATATTTGTATTACCGTAATGCATATATATATATATATATATATATATATATATATATATATACAGGGTGTCCGAGAAGTCCTTCCCTGATTACAGAAATCGATAACTCAGGCTAGAAATAAGATATAAATATGAAACTGGTGTTGAATTGTTTACAAACTATAAAAATTTTGGTCACATCAGTACACTTCCACATATCCAGGTATACTGCAGATGTGATGGTATCCTTAGCGAAGAAGAATGGCCCGATAATTCGATCGTGCAATAACGCGCACCAAACATTCACCTTTGGACTGCCTCTGGTGAACTCCCTGACCTCCCTGGGGGGTTCTGAACCCCAAATGCGTACATTATGGCGATTCACTACTCCACTGACAAAGAATGTCGCTTCGTCGGAAAAGGCAATTCGTCTGAGATAACCATTATCGTCCTCAATACGTGATAGCATTTCGACCGCAAAGTCATATCGACGTGTACCGTCGTCGGGCAACAAGGCCTGAACGAGTTGCACTTTGTAAGCACGAAACAATAAACGTTTGTGTAAAATGTCATGGATAGAGCTTTCTGGCATCTGTAATTCACGTGAGGCCCTGCGCACCGATTTCTTAGGACTTCTCAGAAAAGACTGCCGCACAGCCTCCACCGTGTCTGCTGAGGTTCTTGGTCGACCAGACCTCGGAAGGTCAGCAACCGACCCTGTGTTCTTGAACTTCTCATACCAGGCTTTAATGCTCTTGACATCAGGTGGAGTCCTCCCAAATGTTGTCTGGAACTGTGTCTGCACCGTGGTTGGTGATCGTGTCTCATGGTACCACAGGACACACTGTGCCTTCTCCTGGTTAGTTGGCATGGCTTCTTGGGCTTCTTACTTACGTACTACAAACCTAAAACAAAAAAAATGAGACTTGGTAAAACAGAACAAACCTAACACAGACAAAAACTTTTATAGTTTGTAAACAATTCAACACCAGTTTCATATTTCTATCTTATTTCTAGGCTGAGTTATCAATTTCTGTAATCAGGGAAGGACTTCTCGGACACCCTGTATATAAACTTGTTGACACAAACAATCTATTCTGGAATACCACATAGATCTAATTCATTTTAACATAACTACAAAACTTTCTAGAAGTACTGGAGAGGTTTCAGAAAAGCCTTCGGGTCTCATCCTAAACGAAGGGAAAATCTCAACCTACACCTCCTCGCGGGAGAAAGCGTGCAACGTCCTAGGCGGCTAACGTAATTGGGTACCGACCGACTCCCGGGATAAGGAGTCAGCTTCTAGCAAGTGCTAACGACCTTCTCGAAACGCAGATATGCGGGTGGAGGTCAGAACACCTTCTTGTCCTAAGGAGGGGAAACTGTCCTAAAAGATGGATGAACCACTAGATGGTCAACGGCATGGTCATGTGGAAAGGAAATGGGAATACTACGACATTATCTCATTATCTTTCTTTTTCCCCAGGAGTGAAGAAGGAGAATAAATAAATAAATAAATAAATAAATAAATAAAAATAAATATGGTTCTTCCTGAGGTAAAGAAAAAAATAATTCTAGAGGTAAAATAGTCTCCCATTTGGATCTTCGGGTAGGGACTACTCTGGGAGGGAAGAGTCAACAGATTGGAAAATAATAATAATAATAATGATAATAATGATAATAATAATAATAATAATAATAATAATAATAATAATAATAATAATAATAATAATAATAATAATAATAATAATAATAATAATAATAATAACTTTAACTTCAGCATGGGAACCTGGAACGTACAAACTCTACGATGTGAAGGAAAACTTGAAAATTTAAAAGTGGAAATTGACAAATTTAAAGTGGACATAGTGGGCTTCGGCGAAGTGAGATGTCCACGAAAAGATAAATTAGTATCGGGAAATTACAGAATATACTATTCAGATAGCGTTAAAGCCTAGAATAGTGTCGCGATAGCAATGAAGAACGAAATAGCAAGAAGTGTAGCCAAAGTAGAATGTTGTAGTGACCGTTTGAAGTTTGTAAAATTACGTGCAAAACCAGTGGATATTGTGATAATACAAGTGTATGTGCCAACAACCGGACATAATGAAAATGAAGTAGAAATAATGTATGATGAGATTACTGACACATTGCATCAGGAAAGAAGAGGAAAGGTCAAAGCCATAGTAATGGGAGACTTCAACAGCGTAGTAAGGGAAGGAGCTGAGAATAAGGTAGTGGGACCGTTTGGACTAGGTAGAAGAAACGTACGAGGTCAAATGCTTATCGATTTATGTAGCCAACATGATCTGGTGGTCATGAACACGTGGTTTAAGAAAAGAAAAGAAATAAGCTATAAACGTGAAAAAAATCCAGGAAATAAGGGACGCTGCCAAACCGATTACATTCTTGTGAAGCAACATTTCAAGAATAGTGTACGAGACGCGAAGACAATGCCAGGAGTGGAGATGGATTCGGATCACAATCTCCTAATGGCGGAATTGCAAGCCTGCTTAAAGTCGATCAAGAAAAATGGAAGGAGAAATAGAAAATGGAACTTAGAGCGACTAAGAAATAGCGACAATGATGTGAAAGAAGAGATTGAAGAAAAATTCTCTGCAATGGGCAATACGGTCGACAGTACGGAAAATATTTGGGGAAAAGTTGAACAAATTCTACTTGACGCACTCCACAATAACATTGTCAGGATGGAAAGACCACCGATGAAACCATGGATAACTAAAGCGATGCTTAAGAAGACGCAGGAAAGCAAAAGGGCGAAAAACACATATACCAAAGAATAATGAATTGAGAAAAGAAACTGAAAAAAAAGCTAAAGAACAGTACATGGAACAGATGTGTGAAGAAATAATGGAACGTCAACGGCGCGACAGATATGATCTGAGGTAGCAGAATTAGGAGGGAAAGCTAACAAAATATACGAACGTTTGACAGCGAAGATCAACAATGTTATGTAATCACTGACCATCAAAGAATCCTTAGTATTTGGAAGGAATACATAAAAAATCTGTATGACCAGAAGAACCACCCTAAACATTTTGCGATCGAAACAGAGGAAGAGATGGATGATGGTGAGAAAGTACAAGCAATCAAAGACATGCGAAGGATAAATGCCACTGGAGACGACGACATACCAGTAGATTTACTCAAGGATTAGAAGACAATGCAATGAAAGTGCTGAATTCATTTATTAGCAAGATCTTCCTGAGTGGAGAATTGCCAAGGGAATTTCTTGGTATTACAATGATTTCATTGCCCAAGAAAAAGGAATTAAAAAGTGCAGCAATCTCGAAACCATTAGCGTGATTTCCCACACTGGAAAGATTATTGCACGCATACTAAACAGACGACTGGAAAGTAAGATAGATGAAAGTTTAGAAGATCAACTAAAAATATACACAAGAAAATACACTAGCGATGCTATTGGATTGATGATAATTATTTCAGAACGAGTTCTTGATGTGAGGAAGAGCTATGTTTGTGCTTCATCGACTGGCGAAAAGCTTTCGACCGGGTCAATTGGACGGAACTTCTTAAAATACTTAAAGAAATCGAAGTCAACTGGAGAGATGGACGACTCATTCGAAACCTGTACATAGGACAACGAGTGAAGTTGCGTTTGAATGAATTAGAAACCAAAATTGTGGAGATTGAAAGAGGAGTAAGGCACGAATGTATTATGTCGCCCCAATTATTCAGCATTTACAGTGAATGTTTAATGCATGAAGCATTAATGGGAATTGGAGATTTCAAGATTGAAGGGCAGATTGTTAACAAGATCAGGTATGCAGATGATACGGTTATAATAGCTAAAACCGAATCAGGACTACAGGATCCCATTGACAGAATAGTTGTCAGTGAAAACTATATGGAATGGAAATCAGCATCGAAAAGTCAAGGGTCTTGAGAATATCCCGTGGAAACACGCCCTTTTGGATCAGAGTAGGATAAAGAGAACTAGAGGAGGTCGATAATTTCAACTATCTGGGAAGTATTTTGACGATAGACGCTTACTGCACCAAGAATTGCCATAGCTAGAGAAGCATTCAACAAGAAAAGATCATTCATAACTAGCAGGTTCAATATTGGACTTAAGAAGCTGATCATGTGCTATATCTGGAGCATTGGACTGTATGGTTCAGATACTTGGACATTACGGAAGTTAGAGAGGAAATATTTGAAGTGCTCCGAAATGCAGTGTTGGAGGAAATTGGACAAGATAAAATGGACAGAGAGAGCAAGAAACGAATATAGGACAGAAGAGGACACTTGTAGCCAGCACCCTTCGTAGGAAGGCCAATTGAATTGGAAGCATTGTCTTCTTCACACTAGCATAGAAGGAAAGATGGAAGGGAAGCGTTGAGTAGGAATAAGAAGAACAGTTGATCGACGATTTGAGAAATACAACAAAATATTGGGAGTTAAAAGAGGAAGCTGAAGATCAAGAAACGTAGAAGGAACATTTCCAGTCCCAAATCTAAAATTGAAAAAAAAAAAAATCCTCATTACTCCAGGACCTGCCCCAAAGGCGGAATGCTTATTATTATTATTAATAAGAATAAGAATAAGAATAAGAATAAGAATAACTACAAAAGAGAAAATAATGTACGTGACAGATTATTATTGATTTCATTTTTGGATTTTCCATCCAAGAATCTGGGTCACATTTCAGAGCAACAGAAAAAAAATACTGTGAAACATACTATTATTGAATAATATAAATATAAGGAAGTTACATACAATAATTTCAGAAGAAATTACAGACCTTCATTAATGCCTGACAGGTTACACGGCGTCGAGAACTGCAAAGAAAATTTTCTTTAGACCATAGGATCCAAGGCATTATGATTCTTCATAGCGTATGCTAAAATCAACTGTACTTACCAGTTATTCGTTGAAATGCTCCTACTATCATATTATAATGTTCGGAGGTAATAATTTGATAAAACTCACTAACATTTATTTAGCATTTTAACTCAATATTTTATTCTTAGAGACGACGATTCACAACAACACTTGATAACACGCAGTTTTTGTCCCCCATGACTCCTTAGAAGATAGGTAAATAATATTTGTGTAGGAACGCGTCCATATTTAGATCTTTTACTGATATATTCCTCTTTCATTCTGAATTTGTCTTTGATATTTTCCTTTGAATTCTTTTGACATAAAGAACAGCAAGTCTTCTTTACTTCCGCTTTGCACAGTAGTTATTTTCTTCTTTTGTGTGTATGAAGGAGAGGTAGAGTGAATACGGAAAACATAAGAATTCTCTGGAAGTTGTATGAAATGTTGTCTTCGAAAATAAATAAAAAAGTTTCCTAAGCTGGAATTCATGTCAACATATTTTCCTTTATTCACTTGAAGCATGCCATAAATAGATGCTTTCACAGATTTGAAACTGAAATCAGTATTCAGACTGTAACATATTTTGGGTTATATAAACATTCTAAAGATGTAGTTTAAATGTGGAGCAATGAATAAATCATTAATGAGTTACGGCTAAACAAAGCAAAACAAAAAAGTGTTGATGTTATAAAAGCTGCAATTGTAAAGAAAATAAAAGTATTTACCGCGAATGAATATATGTCGTTCTGCTGACGGGAAAGTAATCTTTCTTTGAGCATCGATGTTGTACGCGAAATTTTAACATTTCCGTGCAACATCTTTTAACAAGGAAACAGTATAACACGAATGTCCGTTGCAGAATTATACTCGGCTCTTTCATGAGGCAAACAAACTACGTGTATGGCATGCTATACACTATAGGATATACCCTAGGAAATCTATTACGATTTGTCCCAGAATCAAAATCTCAACGTGTCTGACATAATATCACATGATATTTCCTATTTTCTGAACGATCCTATGATATTTTTTTCTTGTTTAGAGCGCGTTCTATTTCGGAAATATAATTAGTAGGATTTCGATTTAAGCGACATCAGGTAAGAAAAAGTTAAAACAAATTTGTTTTTTCCGCTGCCAGCCGCCATATTTGTCAACGATAGGATGTGATCTGCGCATGATATTTAAGAAGGGATGATGAGCATGTTAACACTATTCTAACTTTACCAATTGCTTGTTCAACTGTAGGTGTCAATCTTTACTGCAATGCATTATGAATCAACATCTCGCAACGTCATTCGGTCAGACAGGAAATATCTTCATATTTATGGCACGAAAGGGTAAGACATCCTACGAGATGTGTCATAACATTTTTCCGAAGATAAATCCTAATCTATTTCCTAGGACTTATCTCACAGTGTATAGCAGACATAAGACATATATTTAGACGCGGAAGCTAAAAAGTACGTAGTTATTGCTCAAAGTTCATTTTACATAATAAGTGGTACACACGTACACTGAAAGAAGTTATAAAAGTATCTAGCTTTCAAATACATCTACCGAAAAACAGTAAATAATCCTGTTAAGACTCCATTCTCAATGCTTCTCTTCTGTTCTTTTTTTCTTTTTTTCTTTTCTTTTCTTTCTTTTTTGCCTTTACTTCCCCTCCGCTTGTTTTCAACACATTTAATTTGAAAGCACAAACACACACCAAACTCTACACAGAACGAATCACAAACAAACAGATATGTCTGTATGATAAAGATCGGCACTAAACTTGAAAATGCATGCATTTTTATCATTAATTTACCAGATACTATAGCACATACATTTATTTATTTTGAACATTTACTCGATGCCTTTCTGAAATTAAGAGTATCTATAAATCAGGAAAGTGTGTAACCTGCAATAATTTTCATAATTAACGAAATTGGTGTATTGGTGTAATCTTAGGTTCACGTAATAAGGTATAAGAAATTATTCTGAAGAACATACAAGCATTTTATATTTGAAAACACAATGGAAATTTGGTATTTTCCTCCGCAACATCTTTGGAAATTGCGGTTTTCCTAAAAATAACGAAAATGCGTTAACACAACAGTTTTTAGGACTTCCAAACTATGCTATGCATAAGTATCGGAAATCTTACAAAACGGGTATGTCCGTCCGCCGATCTGTCGACATGTATCGGAGTATAAGCGATAAGAGATGTCGGAGAAACGGATTTTTGGAATCGGCTCAGGTCCTAATGTAGTTCAAACATTGCAATATGGCAATAATGATTATAAATCTTCTATTGCTGCTTATCTTTTCTTGCACAGTTTCTTCTGTCACAAGTTTTTTTTTTTTCATTTCACTTGAGGTAAATCAAGTCAAGCATATACGTGTGTGTGTGAGTGTTTTCCTCAGTCTAGTGGCCAGAGTGTGTGCTGCTATTATTGACAGGTCACTCGCCGCAACTGATAAGCTTCCATGCTCCACCGTGTTCTGCTAACATCTTCGTCTTCATCTGCTATATTTCTGTTTTGATATTGTTCATTAACTGTAGCCTCATTCGCCCCTTCCATCTCTTTCCATACCCTCTGGCATGTATCTCATGATACAGTTTCTTCTTAAGACACTGTCCCAATCAGTTTATCTTCCTCTTCTTAAAAATATCTAAAAAAGTTATTTTCTCCTCCACCACTTCTAACACTGTCTCGTTCGTTTCCTCCTCGACTCAGTTAATTCTATCTATTCTTCTCTACACCCATATTTCGAATGTTCTAGTTGTTTTCCACCGTGTTTGTGTAATGTCAACGTTTCTAGCCCATACAGTACAATACTACATATTTTATCAGTCTTTTCTACAACTCTTTATTCAAGGACCCGAAAAACTGTTTTTTCTTCCTCTTAAAGGCTTATTTCACCATTCCTAGACTTGCTTTTATTTTACGTTCACAATTTGTATCATATCTAACAATGCTATCCAGTTATCGAAAAACTAGTCACTTGTTCTATTTTCTCTCTTATATTCCTATACTTGACACTGACTGCTTCGTCTCAATCACCATGACTTTTGTGTTTGTAATATTTATTTTTATCCCATGTTCTTCACAGCCCTTCCTCAAATTTCTAACGCCGTATTGACTTTAATTTCCGTTTGATTACAATCTTCAACGTGCTCGGATATATATGGCCATTGGATGATATTGCACGAACACATTGTCGCAAGGCATACCTTGTCATTTAAAATTACAGAATGCTCCCCAGGACCTGAGAAGCAAACAAAGTGCTGCATTTGACGTATACCCTGACACTGTTTTATCTCAGCATACGTAGGCCTACAGCATCATATATCCAAATCTTTATGATTATGTTTTACCTGAAATACCATTTGTTAAATGGTAGTCATTCTGAAAATGATGTTCCCACTAAACAAAAGCAAAATGGGTCTTTTAAAATAGTTATTTGTTTATTTATGACTTCTCCTACCATATATCACAAAACAAACCTTAGCATTTGAGATTTTTAAGCGATTCTCAGATAGAGTGGAACTTATTTACAAGTTTCCGAATAGCCAATCTGTTGGACTTGGGTTTTCGAAATAAACGGACGAAGTTGCTCCACACCTGTGCAGGTCTCATTCCTCGCAGGCGTACAGAAACGACGGCGATTTATCTCTCTTCGATTTGCATTCTGTCACACTACCTGCAACAATAGAACAACAAGAAGATGTATTCATATTTCACGAAAATATATAGTGATTTTAAAATCACCCTGTACATGCAATGGAGGAATATGCGCAAAAGGAAGAAAAAAAGTCCAAAGATATGTAGAAAAAAACGAAAGAGTAAGAAACAGTATAGACGTGCTTCTGTTTTCATTTCCTAAACTCAGGAAAACGCCAGTCGGAAAATATGTAGTTTCCAGCTCAATAGATAATAGCTATTGATTGAATACGTTTAAATATATCTTGTCAACATTTACACCAGTTCAAGATGTGTTCTATATAACTAGAATAAAGTACATTTTCTCTCACTTCGTCTGAAAATTTCTATTAGTATTCGTGCACGCACTGTAACTAATAGTCTGGAAGCACTAACCGATTAAGTGTCTGGTCTTTCAACCCTCCCGTGTGTGGCAAATGTGTCTGTGTTCTATATCTTCGTTCTGCACACTATAATCAATACTATGTTGTCGGAAAGACTGACATTGCAGAACGTAGCAGCAAAGCAGTGTTTATAGACAACGTCTGAAGCTCCAAATGAAGTAATTTAGAAAGCCAAATAGGGGGTTTTAGTACGTCGTAATTCCCAACATGCACTAGCGTCTTCCCTCTAAAGTTCAAATTTATGTGGCAGATTCTTCTAGTTGTGAAGTCCATTCCAGGTGTAGTTATTACCAAGCTCATACGTAGGTAACAAAATAGTGACGGATAATTTGAGAATATAGAGTTATTACCTAATAAAAGTATATATGGATATATATATATATAATAAAAACACACTTAATATGTTATAAATATTTCGCACCTATGTGAGAGCTAACTCAAATCATGTTTTTTTTTTATTATTTATATTTCTTTTTTATTTTATAACAGGCTAGAATAGTCTCAAGAAAAAAATGGATCACGCAATTAAACTGAAATATATTTTCTATTGATCCGAAATCAAATTGACTGCATAAAGTTGGTACGAAAATAATTAAACCAATCCATTATTATAACATTGTAAAACAGTTGTTTAATATCAGATCTTATCTAACCGTAAAAGTAGCTGCATTATATTTGCAAGAATCAACTCAGAAATACTGTTCACAATTCCCGCAACATAACTTACCATCAGGACAATGATGCAAAGTGGCAATAGGAGTCAAGCACTTTCTATAAAAGACCGTCATATCTATCATCGAATGAAAGCAACGAATCTTTCGTAAGTGACAGAAAACATGATGATATATATGGATACACAAGCCACTTAGCCACTGAATATTCCGCGGAGGGATTGATGAGCTTGAATCTGACCTTCAATGATATACTAAAGGTGTTCAATAGAGTTAAGGTCCCATGAGTCTAGGAACCATTGCAGTAATTAAAATTCACCACTCTGCTACTTGAAAACTTGCAGCACATCGGTTGTCTTCTGAAAATGAGCATCGTTCTTCTGAAATACACCATACAAGCTGAAAACGTAGCCGATATAAAAACGTATACGAAGTCAGCAATGACCTGTCAATATTAAGGAGTCCTCATGGTGCGCTACACAAACACTAGTTGCACATGGATGACCATATCAGGATCTCCAAATTGTAATGGACACATTACCGGCCTTTCGTCATCCTATTGTGTACGTCTGGAGCAGCTGTCATGGTAGAAGACGGCAGATTCTGACCCGGTCATCAACGTTTTGAAAGCAGTACAATTCAACGTTGTGTCGTTGCTCTGAGATCAAATGATGATGGATAAGTTCCAATGCCTGTCATACCGATTATGTCATACCGATTATGTGTACCTTGGTGTACGCATGGAAAGACGGCTACTGAGGCATATGGATCTAAGTGATGTACTTTGTCCACTGCTAAAGAATACTAAAGTTTTTGCTATTTGTGTCACACTTTGCTCCCTATCCTTTCGAACTCACCTCGATAGTCTATAACATCCGATATATTCAATGAAGTATGACCACCACATGTCTTGTGGTTTTGTACTAGGTTCAGTGCCATTTCCTCATATTTAGAAAATACTAATCACGGCAAGTCGCGTTGTTTCCGAGATGCACTTTCCAAGCTATTTGGCCATCACAACTTGGCCCTTATCAAACTCTGATAAATCACCAGTCTTCCTTATTCAATACACAAACATCACTATGGGAAATTGAATGAGGTCACTGTGACCGCTTGGGAAGTGATGCACGTTTTATCTGTTATTTTGTTGATTTTAATTAAATCGCGATTGTCTGTGGAACATCCATACACCATGACACTATCTTATCTGTGTTATCCTTGTTTTACTGTAGGTATTACACGGTCAAGATAAAACCACATTTCGGAAGGGAGACACATAAGCACCTTGCACTGGAAACCGGAAAGCTAAAATTTAGGTCATTCGGTGCACCCTCCACTATCGTCCATTGGTCCAGTGTTTATGTTATGACAATTGTACCATTTCGCAATATTTCCTACTGGATGGAGTGGTTTACTTGCAGCAAACGCACTTGCAAAACCTTCACTATCAGGTTTCGGACCATCATCCTATCTGATACCGATTGGGAACGGTTCTTCCATAGTTATCTTGCTACTTCCGAAGCGGCTAAACATTTATTCCCTTTGCATGCAGTTCTAATGAACTTGTCCTTACGAGTTATTATTTCTGAACGATCTATTTATTTTTTCAATACTTAACACAATTTCTGATTGTCTCTCATGAATCCGGCGCATTGCTCTGACTGATATCTGCAACCACTGAACGATTTTTCGCACCTAGTAGGTCCTGGTAAGAATAAAATCGGATTGTCATTCAGAAACATGGAGCGACTATGGTGCAAGTGACGAATAAACTCAACAGTACATTCCACAGCCTGCCGCGAGTTGCATGACATGGATTGGTTGGACGTCCGTGTTTGGTTGGACGGGCGAAACAGCTGATAAAGGACAGCAATTCTTCAGCACACGAACATACAATATAAACCACATACACCTGGGAACTTGTGTTATGGTCGGATGAATCATTGATCACTTTATTTTAAACCACATGTTGCGTTTGTCTCTGGGGTGACGCTCAGTGAAGCTTGTGATGTGCTGTGTCTCCCCCAAACCAAGAAAAATGACGGCGACTCTGTAGCGATATGGCCGTGATATCCTAGTTTGCGATTGATCCTGTACAGACGTTTATAGATTTCGTGACTGCCCGAGTTTATGTCACAATTTTAGAAAACAAAAACATTCATCCTATTATAAAAATGTTGTTTTCGGGCAATGATGTTGCATTGCACGATGATAATGCGCTCATTCACATAGCTGTAGCAGTTACAGGGTGGCTTGAAGAACATCAGAATGAAGCTGAACACCTATCCTGCTCTGCCCAGTCTCCAGGCCTAAACATATACGATCCATTTTGGAGCCACAAACAGGCCCATAGTAGGCCTCCAAATCAAAATAGCCCTTACCTTTCGGCATATTTTCAATATAACGCATTACACTCAAGTGCAGTGGGTGTTTGAAACAATGGACAAACAATATTTACCTGTTCAGTTCTTTTGATATCAAAATTTGAACACTACCAATTTCATGTTTCATGATAGAAGCACCATCATATGATTGGACAATGAGTTTACTAGTATTAAGCGTAAGCTCACTTAAAACGGGCATAATTTCGGATGTAATATTTTTACCATCTTAGGAACGAAGATTCAAGAGAGCAACACACATTTCTGTTGGTTTCTTATTAACGGTATATCGAAAAGCGATTGGTAAATATACAATGCCTTGCTTATTCCGGGTTCCATCTGCCAACAGAGAAAAGCATTTACTTTCTTGAATTTCATTCATAATTTTTTCTATGACGTTATTAGCCATAACATGTGTGATCTCATTTTAAATTTCGGGGCTAGTATATGTTGCGTTTGCTGGAATGGTCTTACATATTTCCGAAAGCTTTTCATCGTTTCTCATGGATAAGTCAAACAATTGCAGAAAAAAGTCAATTGGGATCTACATCCTTATATTTATAGTTCCCTCTTAAAGGTACTACATTAGTAACCAAACACTGAATCACTTCAGCTATCAATTTCACGTAGTATTTATTTTTGTCCTAAGTCACTGCCCATAATTTTTCCAATGTTTTTCTTTCCGTTTCTTCTCTTAGTTTCTGTTCTAAATATCTACTCATTGCAAGCTTGTGCGACTGGGAGCTACAATGTTCCTGAAACTTTTTTGTCTTTTTCTGTTGCGTGCTTCCAATCACTGTATCCAAAATTTACAAATGCTAAGTCCGAATTAGTCGTTAGAAATTTCCTACATGGAAAACAAAAGGCTGAATTCGCAATAACGGAGTACTCTAACCATTCCCATGATTTGAAACAGGAATATTGAACTCTTCGTTTCTGCCCTTCTGTTCTAATTTCTGGATAATACGTCTAGTAAGTCTGTGCAGGTTTGTCGATACCGAGATCTGAAGGTGCTGCTTTTGAGGTATCATCTATGTTTTTCTGCTATCTGTTACTATCGATAAGGTGTGCCACTCTTTCCTATATGTGCCACTCGCAGAAGAGTTGTCTAGATTTTTTTTTTTTTCATTTGAAGAACTTGCTGCAATTACACCACTTTACTACCGGTTGCAGAAAATAATTTTTTGATCGAATCTTGCTTAGCAGCCATGGTCACAATTTCCTTAGAATGAATCTAAGAGAAACAAAACAAAACATTACTAAGCATAGTTTTAAAATGCACAGTGTATTTTCGGCACAGGGCCAAAAGAGACATGTAGATTTCTTTAATTCTTGGGAATTTTCGGTCACACTTTGCTATCAGACTAATTTTAAAGTTAGTTTCTTTCTATCTTTTTTTTCGTTTTCTTTTTATTTATTTCTTTTTTCACATGCTGAGAAAACTCAATATATTTATGCATGAAAATATGCTTTTTAAACATTTTCAAAGAGCTGTCATTTTAAATCCAACTTTAGATGTAAACCTAAGTTCGTATTCACAAAAGACGTTATGGAACCTACGAAATACACCTATTTTTGATTTTTTTAGAATCAAATCATGTTAGCTTAAACATGTTACCTAAGGCAACAAAAATATCACTTTTATTTTGGCAAATTTGGTTCCATCTGTTATTATCTCGCCAAAACGCAACCAGCTTAGTCTTCTAGACTCATCAGCAATCATTTAGGACGATTGCTACTAAAGTAATGTTTAAGTAAAAATAATGTGTTATGTTTTGGTCGTCGAGCATTCAAATAACTAATAACTCCAAAACCACTTTTAAAAAGTTCCCTGTTCTAGCGCAATTACCTTCTCTCTCGAAACGAAATTGATAGAAAAAGTAACACTTCATTATATTTTCTTTGTGTAGCCATTCTTTAACAAAAAAAAAGAAAGAAAAAAAGAATTTTAATATTTTAGAATTGATGCTTTAAACAACTAGGGACAGAAATGTTTGTATGAATTTATTTTCTTAATTTTGTGTGAGAAATAACTTTTTAAACTTATAAATAGACAGACCCCACCGCGAGAGCAAATTTAGCTCATAACTTGCGAAATAGGTATTTCGATATCACTGAGAGTGATTAGAGTTATAGCAATTCTATTCGCTTTTGCCTTGTTGCACCTAGCCTATGGGCCTCTGGATTTCAATTTCCATACAAAATGATTACATAGGAAATATTTGAGTTAAATTTCAATATGTTTGAAACAATTAAAGCGATCAAAACAAAATATAGAACCATTAATTTTGGTCCCAGCGTAAACATTTTTAAAACGTGGGCTTACTTTCCAATCCTCAAAAAAAAAGTTCTGCTTAATTTCAGCATCGCCGAACTAGTAAAATCACAAGATGAGGTTTCGCAATCGTCTTTATTTTGAAATTTATTTCATTTTCAGTTTTTTTTTTTTGTATTTACATTTTTCTTCTTTCTCGCTCTCTCTCTCTCTCTCTCTTCCCCCCTCTCTTCCTCTCTCACTATATATATATAGGCTGTCTCACCTAACTTTGCGACCTCAAATATTTCCGAAATGACAAAAAATTTGGCAAATTTAGTTTCGCAAGAATGTACTCATGCCAGGGGCGTATACAATTCTGTAAGCAACAAGTGCCCCCAGGGGTTCCATCATAGGGCTCCAGGGACCAACTTGAAAATTTCAAATGGAAATCCCCTATTTTTATTGCAGATTCTGATTCTACGGTCGAAACTAAGCAACTTTTACTAAAGCACTTTTTCGTTATTTTAACAGATGGCGCTGTAATCTCAAAACAAGAATATCATTGTATGGACGTCTCCTACCTCTGGGACCTAAAATATTTCCGAAATGACAAAAATGTGGCAAATCTAGTTACGGAAAAATGTGGTATCCATGTCAGAAGCCTAAAAATTTCTGTAAACAACTAGTGCCCCCAGGGGTCCTGTCATAGGGTCACAGGGGCAAACTTGAAAATTTCAAATGGGAACCTCCTATTTTTATTGCAGATTCTGATTCTACGATCAATACTAAGCAACTTTTACTTGAAACACTTTTTAGTTATTCTAATAGATGGCGCTGTAATCGTAAAAAAAATATAATCGTACGTACGTCCCCTGACATTGCGGCCTGAAATATTCTGAAATAACAAAACTAAAGTGACAAATCTAGTTACGTAAGAATGTGAGCGGCCTATAAAATTCTGTGAACAACAAGTGCCCCCAGGTGTCCCAATATAGGTCTTGGGAAGCCAACTTGAAAGTTTTAAATGGAAACCCTTATTTTTGTTGCAGATTGTGATTCTGTGATCGAAAATAAAGAACTTTTAGTTGAATCACCTTTGAATTATTCTACTAGCTGGAGCTGTAATAGCAAAAATAATTGACTATCATCGTACGCTTGTACGTCACCCAAGGCTAGTGATAATCTAAATACCTCGAGAAATACACTTTCAATTTCAGTACGTGTCCACTCATTTTAAAAGATCCATTCAACTAACATAAAATGAAGTTAGCTTCATCTTTTCAAAATTTCAAATAAAAATCCTCTCCATTTATTCAGATTCGGATAGTGCGATCGAAAATACACAACTTTTCGTTTAAGTATTTTTCGTTGTCCTCCTAGGTAACACATAAATCGCAAAAAATAATAATATCGTTGTACCTGAGGTTGATAAATGAAAAGCTGGTTCAAGAACTGTACATGCTGTGTGATGTTGTTGCTAAGACTTGCGAACAAAGTTAGAGCATAAGTTTGTGATAATAATATTCTTCAAGAACTGATATTTTTTTTTCTGTGAGCTTGTGGACACTATGAAAGTTGATTTACTCTAGCTCTCCGTTGGGACATGAAGTTTCAACTAATAATCGGACATAGTGTCTAAAGAGAATTAAGTTATTCATTTTTGCCATATTTATGTAGATATGTATAATGCGATTTGATTTGAATATAGACCATGTGATTTTACTTGAGAGGTAAAATTGAAAGTGAACACGTAAGGTTGATTGGTGGATCTATTAGACATCATTATTTTGTTGTTATGGCTATGTAGATGTGCATAGTTACGATTTGATTTGAAACCGTATATGATTCCATTTGAGAAGTGGAAGTAAATAGGAACATTAAAGTTGATCGGTAGATCTAAGAGAGCAAGTGGGTTCTTATAAATTTAGTGGAACAAATAACATTTGACCAGAAGGCACATATGTGCTACCCCTATGTTATGTTCTGTACATACTTATGGTTGATTGTAAATAAAGGTTCAGCAACGTAGAAGCCATGATTAGATATTGCTAGCAGTAGGCATTATTACAAAGAACCTCTCAACACTGAAGCTGTATTTTTACTGTATTTCAACCGCTCTCAAAGTAAAGTTCTAACGGTTTCGATGATACGAGGATGGGTAATAACCAAAGGTCAGTGCTGAAGAAAGTAATATTTAACGGAAAAAATTCGCGTTCCACACAATCCCATTTCAAGACCTACCGTCTAGTGTATCGTAAGACGCGTCGAGAAAACGATGACTATAAAGGATTGTAGCATTCCTGGTCGACCGAAATCGGCGACAAACAGCTTGATGTTACAGTCATTTGTTGAAAATACTCATCTTAGCATTCATAAAGCTGTGGAACAATATGACATTAGTCCATGTCTGCGAGAAGAATGTTGAAGAAAATGAAGTTCTACCCATACAAAATTCATGTGATACACCAACTGAATAAAGATGTCTTTGATCGGCATATAGAATTTTGTGAAGATATGATTAAACAAATCAATGAGGATCCTGCGTTCCTTACCAGCATTGTGTTCTCGGATGAAGGCACGTTCCCCTAACCGGATACATTAACAGACGTAATACCAAGTTTTGATTTGACAGCAGTCTCATTGGTCCTTTCAAACACACTCTACATCCTGAAAAGTTGAATATTTGGACGGCAGTGCTAAATATACAATAATTGGGCCCTTTTTATTAATAGCAATTTGACTTCTGAACTATGTGAGGAGATGCTTCCAAATCAAATAGTTCCAGCAATGAGAGATACTGCGGAAGACAATTTTGCCCACAGATGGTTTCAGCAAGATGTACAATACCGCACAACGGTGTAAATATGAGGCAATTTCTTAACACGCAATTGCCTAAATAACGGATTTGCAAAAGAGGTGACATTGGGTAGATCGCTCGTTCTCTGTTCCCCTGATTTATCGCCACTATACTACTTTTTCTGGGTTTATCTAAAACTCCGAGTATTGTTTCTATATCAAACAATACCAACCACTTTAGATAATCTTCTTCAAAGGATTCTTGATGAAGTTGCACTTATTGAACTGAACGTCACCAGGAATTCAGTATTTGTGTTTTACCATCGAATTGTTCACTGCCAGACCAAGAAAGATGTGCAGTTTGAGCGTATGTTTTGTAATATCAGTTACACTTTGTTCATCTTCCAATTTTAGACAACCAAATCGAGAGAGGCAAGGGAACTCATGATAATCAAGTTGTTCGAAAAAAAAAAAGAACGGGAAGACACTACGTGGCTGGTAAGCTTTTGTGTAGTTACGCATTCCATAACTAGGGTAACACTTAAATTTAGATAGCAGAAAACGAAGACAGAACAACGTTTTTTTATTCTCTACTTTCATGTGAAACGGAATTTTCAACGAAGTTAGGGTTATGTTAAATTCAAGTGTATCAGTCAGACCTCAGTAACAATTTAACTGAACTTGTGCCAAGAATTATACTATCAAACTGATGTATGTTGAATTACAAACAGCACCCATCTTGAGCAGCTTTGACAAGGAACATAACACGCATGTGTTTATAAACAAAAAGTAATTTTGAGTTTTCTCTCATTTAACATAAGCTGCATGACATTGTGACTAAACAAACTTGAGTTACTAACCTTTGAAATCGTGAAGATCATTTGTATAGCCCTGATATAAAAATTAAGTTTCTTTGCGCTTTATCCAGGTTTTGTAAATTTGTTTTTCTGTGAAATATCCTTTGTCATATGTGCTTTTACGTAGTAGTGTGAAATAATGATTTTATTTAATCTGTCCATGTCTCGTGATATTTAATAAGCATATTGGTCTACTTGACCTTTACAATTCTAGGGAAAATGTTTCTTGTTGCAACGCACAAAATCTTTCTTTTCCATATCGTAATTGTCTACCATGGTCGCATTGAAATGTAAATGAAAGCAATTTTGTTTTATGGTAAACCTTTTTAAAATATTGGTCACATATTTCGTGCTTTTTAATTGCACGTGCATTTCTCGAGTTATTTAGTTTATTATCAATACCAGGTACCGTACGATGATATTTCTTTTTTTGTGTGTGATTACAGCGCCATCTAGGCGGGTAACGAAAAGTACTTCAAAATGTGAGTATTCTCGATCCCAAATTCGAGTCTGCAACAAAAATAGGTAGTTTCCATTTAAAAATTTCAAGTTGGCCCCTGGGGCCCCACAATAGGACCCATGATGGCACTTGTTGTTTACAGAATTTTATAGGCCCCTGATATGTGTACATTCTTACCTAAAAGGATTTGTCACATTTTTGTTATTTCAGAAGTTTTTTTCTGGTCGCAAAGTTAGGTAACGTACCCATGATGATATTCATATTTTTGCCATTACAGCGCCATCTATTAGAATAGCGAAAAAGCGCTTCAAGTAAAAGTTGCTTAGTTTTGGTCGCAGAATCACAATCTGCAATAAAAATAGGGGATTTCTATTTGAAATTTTCAAGTTGGCTCGTAGAGCCCTATGATAGGCCCCTGGGGACACTTGTTGCTTATATAATTTTATAGGTGCTGGCATGTGTACATTCTTACCTAAATGGATTTGTCACATTTTTTGTTATTTCAGAATAGTTCAGGCCGCAATGTTAAGGGACGTACGTACGATTATATTCATTTTTTTTACGATTACAGCGCCATATATTAGAATAACGAAAAAGCACATCAAGTAAAAGTTGCTTGATTTTGATCGTAGAATTAGAACCTGCAATAAAAATAGAGTGTTTCTATTTGAAATTTTCATTTTCGCCCCTGGGGCCCTATGATGGGACCCCTGGGGGCACTTCTTGTTTACATAATTTTATAGGCCCCTGACATGAGTAAATTCTTGCCTAACCAGATTTGTCATTTTTTTTCATTTCGGAAATATTTTAGGTCGCAAAGTTAGGTGAGTCACTCTGTATATATATATATATATATATATATATATATATATATATATATATATATATATATATATATATATATATATATATATATAGTTTCCAACATTTTCTCATCTCTTTTTATTTTAATTTTAAACCGCTCTTTATTTGTTTAAAATTTTGTTTAATATTATTTGTTGTATTTATGTGAAGTAAAAATATATCTATCAAAGCATAATAAATTAATTCAATACTAAGACCACGCAAAATCCACATGATAACTACTTCTAAATTAAAGCTTTACAAACATTATCCGAATATACCAGAGCTTCTTCTCGCTGTTTGGAAGATTCGTATTTTTCCAGCAACACCTGGAATATGAAACTATTACTTTATGTTCACCCTTAAGAAAATTCTGAATTTTCAATTCATATCAAACTATATATGACATTCTTCTTTACACTGTACCAATAAGATATTCGAGATAAGTTCCTTTCATAGGTACTAAAGTCTAAGTTAAGAACTAATGATTTAAACAGTTATTTACTTATTTCTATTGAAGATCTCTCTTCATCATAATGAAACTACATCAACAAATGTAGTTGGCTACAGCTACAGCGCTAGCCTTCGGCAAGTCTGGTTTCGGATTGAAACCGTGCTGGGAGTCCAATGAATTGGATTCAAACCAATAGTGATTTTGATGTTACTTTAAGCTATAGGTTCCATCTCTATATAGCCTCCCTACTGAAGAGGACGCTATACTCCCTAAAAAACAATGGTTATACTGTAAAAAATGAGGTGTTGAAACAACACAATATGACTACCACTTTAGGGTGTTACTTGTGTGTTAATTCAGCACCAAGCCCATCGACTTCCGAGCATATCAGAAATAACCCGTTACTACCTGAGAGGATTTGCATTGGTATTTATTGTTTAATATGCGCAAAGCTTTGCAAAATATATTCGGCACTTACGCGAAGTGATGAATAATGTTCTATGTTTTCTGTAATCCGTGACAATAATATTGTTGTAAACCTGTGAAGTGACTGACAACAGTTACACAGGCAACAGTTCTGCCATCTTCTGTTCACACGTTCTAAGACACAAGAATAACAGATAAATAAAATAGTTGGAAGCACTGCTGTCTGTGTAACTGTTGTCAGATGATTCGCAGGTTTACAACAATATTATTGTGACTGATTACAGAAAACATAAAATGTTATTAGTTACTCGCTGTAAATGTGAAATATATTTCGCAAACCTTTGCTCATACCAAACAATAAAAAACAATGCAAATACTCACAGCCAGTAACGAGGTATTTTTGATATGCTCTGAAGGCGATGTGGGTGGTTCTGAATTGACACTTTCGTAACACACGAAAGTGGCAGTCATTTTGTGTTGTTTCAACACTTCGTTTTTTCCTGTGTACTTTTGAATTTCTGAAATGTGAAGCTTAGACGCTGCTGACTTATTTAAATATTTTTAACTTATAGTTTATTAGTTCCATACATTCATAGGACTGAAATAATTGCGCATTTTTCTTAAGTATCATGTCCCATGCATTCCTGCAGAAAAAAAGGACACAAGCGTAATTTTGAGTAGATCCTAAGTTGAGAGACATTGTTCCTCATGTTCAATTTACACAACTAACAAGGAAATAATATCATCCGTGAGAATTGGATTTAGCCCAAACTTTGCAATATATGTATACGTAAAGAAGCAAAATAGAATCGAATGACTATCACCACCACTCTCAGTGATGAGGAAATACCTATATCACATAGTTTGATTTCAATCCAGATCCCGCAGTTGGGATTCTTTCCTTGAAAGTCAAGGAGCAAAATCGTCTTAACCTAGTTGGGGGAAGTGGGGGGAGTTGATTTTAAAATTGGCAGTAATGGTAAATAAGCAAGTTACCAATTTTACCTTTTCGGAGACTTTGGTGGGGGGAAACCCTCCTTTTATTTCGCACCGTGATTTAAGTCAAAAGTCAAATTTCATATTTATAAAGCATTACACATATTATCATTCAATAAGATTCGATTTTTAATTGAAAATGCTGTTTTTCTTATAAGTGGAACTACTACCTTCGTTTAATTCGCTGCATTTTTTTAACATGCCAGAAGATTGCAAGGTATTATTTTACAAAATAGTATCTTTTGATGTTTAGGTTTATGTCTGATGATCTGCATGAACATTTGATTCTGTTTCACTTTTTCCCCACTAAAGATTGCCAACAATTATTAAATCATTTTAATATAAATATCTAATAATTCATCCCCAGTAAAGATTACGTGAATCGAACTTATCTTTAGCTTAAAAATAGATTAAAACTAATATTTACCTATTCCAAGTTATTTAACAAATAGTCAAGTCGCTGATACACTACTATTCTTCTCATCTTTCAAGTCAACTTCGGTGCTTCTTCAGAAACCAGCGTCGTTCAGCTTTCAATTGCAACCATGCACAACTCACAACACAAGAGTAAATACGATTCAGAAAATGAAACTTCTCTTACTTCGTTATCACGTGGCATAAAACGTAGTCAAAATTCCACAAGAATAAGTGCCCTCTTTGAACACATCGTCAAAGTGATCTAAAGGCACCTTGTTTCTCCTCTTTCCTTCCCCCTCTATCTCTCCATGTCCAGCATACACAAAACAAACCCATACATCTGTGTGATTAATAGAGCAAAGAAGTTGCGACCCGCTGCTGAAGGATTCTGTCTTTTAAATTTTTTGCATGTAGACTGAAAGCGAATGACTCACAGCAAAAGGATGTTTTTAGTTGGAGGTCCGATATTTACTCTGTTCTTACTTAAGTTCACGGGGTATCTGAACTGTCACGACCAGGAAGTATGTTGGATATACCCACGCCAACAACTGACTTTCGTCTTATTTCCATTTGCATTCAATTTACGGTGTGACTGTCAATTGAACACAAACCTTCACAACAAACGACAGAACTTCCTTGGTTACCTTTATGTAATCTTAAGTATTGCTATTATATATAATCTTTGGTATTCCTGGGAGAAGATTAATCCGTCTAGCATAATGGTTAACGCGTTAGCTTTTGGTTCAAACCTTCGTTGCATCCTCCCCCGATAAGAATGCGCTCATGATTAATATTGTAATGGAAGGTAATGAGTTTCTAGTAACTAAATTTTACTTAAGTTGCAACTAAATACGTTTGTTATTTTTGCATTTAAGGGCATAAACGTTACAGTTATGAACTAAAAAAACGTCTCTTACTCACTTCCCTGGTTATGATGATAATTATAAGGAATGTGATCATGATTTGGATGATTGTACGACTTGTTTGAACTTAGCGTGGCTAGTTAGGAAATATAAATTTTAATTTCCAAACTTATTCCACCAATATTCATTTTATTTCACTGTTTCAAGTAATATATATCAGCATTAAAAACCTTAGAGTATTTTAAAGGTAATTTTGAACTTTTTTTTAGAAAAAAAGCATAATGACACAAAATTGTAGTTTTGGAAATGCTAATGCATGGGTCGTTCAATATATATGATTTCCTAAGCGGTAAAATATGTATTTTCTAAGATACATTTTTAAGCTATGCATGCGTATGTATGTGGGTCCTTTCTCACCTCTCGACATGATTCCCATTGGCATTCAAGCATTTGTCTCACCGTTGTACCAATTTGTCCAGACCATTTGCAAAATATCATGGCTCTGATTATTTAGCACTCTCTCCACATTCCGATTCAATTCCTTATCTATTTCGAAACGTTCATCTTGCAATACATACTTTAACACTGCAAAAAGATGGAAATAACTCGGTGCTAAACTGAGAATGTATCAAGAGCGGAGCAGCTGTTCCCACACTAATTCTTCAATTTTGTGTCTTGTTTGCGTGCTGAGTTGGGGTATGGGCGTTATCCTTAAGAAGAAGAGACCGGGTTGCTTATGTCGAAGTGTGTTTCTCTGAAGAAGAGTTCAGGTTCGACTTGAGCGACCTGGTCCCACGTCAACTGGTGATGAAAAAGTGAATTTGAGGAGAGTACTAAATAGCCAGAGCACTGATTTTTTTTTTTTTTTTTTTTGCAAAAGGTCTGGACAAATTGGCGCAATGGTGAGAAAAATGCCTTAATCTCAATAGGGATTATATGCAGAGGTGAGAAAGAGCCTAACTATACATGTTCGTATAGTTTACAAATACATTTTGAAAACTATTCCGTTTAAAGCCTATGTAAACTTATATATTGAACGATTCACGTATATGTGTTTTATTGTATGCAGTAGATCATTTTAATGCACATGAACCGGAATGCAAAGTACGAAGCTGAAAACACGTTTCAGACGAATTCTAAACCGATGCAGAAATCTATCTTTCTGTTCCCATGTGATGAAAGGGTGTTAACACTCCGTTTACTGCAGAAGAAACTTTTCAAAGGGCTCTTGCAAACTCTATATAAACACTTCTACTGTACGCAGAAGTACAGAAAGTTACTTCTAAGATTTGTGACTATTTCTATTCATTCTACCTCTTCTATCGAGACAGGTGCAACGTACTTCCTGTGAATTGGCCGTTAAGTGCATATGTGCTCATGTGAATGGCCTGACTTTGCATGGCCTAGTTTTGTCTTGGCATTTGCAATAAAAGCTTAAAAGATAACAGATGATTTAAATGTGTAAAAAAAAAAAAAAAAAAAAAAACATTGGTTTAAGTATTACCTATTTGCATAATTCTACAATAAATTTCACTTGGTGTAAATTAATCAATGACTAATGACAATAAACAAATCAAGTTCCGCCACTGGATTGAAGACAAATTAAACAGCGATGAGGCACACACTTTTTCCATTTGTTTCTATTGAACAAGCTAAAACAAATAAAGACATATTTGTGATCAACTATATCTCAAGAAAGATTAAATGGACTAGCTTTGATGGTATTAAGAATGACATACTCAATGAAATTGTTACGGATGGAGTAATAAGAGATCTTGCCAAATTGAAAGCCGGAAAAATGTCTTTATTACATGAACTTTTCAGTAAAAAAAAAAAAAAAAAAAAAACAAAAAACGAAATTAAGCTAATTATCATAATCGTATCACTAGAAAACACTATATAAATATGATTTTAATGAAGCATAAGAATATACCTCATTGTTAAAATCAAACCTGTGTTAATCTTAGACTTGAAAGCTCGTGAGTTTCTGTCTCCACTTTTATGTTTCAATTGTACTTGTCAAAATACATCTTAGGTCAGTGGCGTATTTACGATTTTGTTTCGGGAGGGGCTTTGCTAACTTTCGGGGGGGGGGCTTTCCCTGGAAATGTGAAAATTCTGCAAGATATTTCATTTACTTTACTATACTAAGTAAGATTTCGGGGGGGGGCTTAAGCCCGGAAGCCACCCCCCTAAATACGCCACTGTCTTAGGTATATATCTTACTTGTGTCTTATGTTTATTTAATACAATAATACAGTTAATTATTAAAATTGGAACTTTGTTCTGTGTTCATCCACAGTCAATTAGTTATAATTTCGTCATTTTTCGTTAATATTCACCGGAAGACTAAGATGTTGACGAAATTTGCAATTATATAAATTATATATTTCAAGAAAGTTTGTTCATTACAACTTTCTACTTTTCATTATGATTTAGGTGTGGGCACCTAAGTATTGCTTGATTACACTTAAAGAATGTCTACAAGCGGCCCTGCTAACAATTTCCAGGAAATATGTACTTATTCAGACATTCATTCAGAAATAACTAATACGCAGGTTGATTTGTGCAATTTTTCCAATTTAAACAAAATAAAGTATAAGAAAAGTACAAAACTTTAAGCTGCAGTATCAAGTAATTTTACTTTAATTTATAAGGTAACATGATGTGTAATGCCTTTTTGGTTGTGTATGCATTTGTTTTTCTTTATTATTCTTTCATGAAGTGTTATATATATATTACTTCAATTTCTTTTTTTTTTCAATAGTGAGTTACATTCCTGATTTTTTTAATAGAATGTATCACAATGAACACTTATTATTATTGCTATATAAATTGTTTAAATCAGCATGAAATCACTATAATCCACAAGATTGTTTGCACCAATACACTAAAACAAACTCTTGCCTGTTGGCATGTTTCTTCCTAAATATTCGTTACGTATTTGGCTCGATAAACCAATCAAATTTATATATGTAATTTTTCATTTTATGCTATGCTACATAAAAAGCTACTTTAGAAGGAAGTTCTATGTAGTATTTTGTCCTTAAATAAATGTATTTTTAGTATCATTTATTTTCTATGCACTTTATACAAACATAAACACCGTACAATGTAATACTTGTCAATTTTTTTTTTCCAGTTATAAAAGTTATTAATAGAAAAAAAAAACGTAATTCGCTGTTACTTTATATTCTTATAAATGAATTCAATCAATATGGTGGTTATTTCTTTAGAGCGAAAAATTTTCCAGAAAGAAGTGTACTTGAAAAGTTACTGTATATATATATACTGTATACTGTATACTATATATATGTTGATGTTTTTATTTATGCTCATAACTTTTTTTAAAGAAGGGGAAATGAACTATTATACAACTGATGCATTAATTACTTTATTTAAAAACAGTGCACAAATGTTCTTTTCATGATTCCAAACTTGCAATACTTGTATATTTATCATTGGCAGTAACCATTAAAAAAAAAAAAAAAAGCTTTCAGGAGAAACCAGTTGAGAATGCTCCAAGAGCATTGTCAGAAATAACTTAAAAAGAATGGAGAGATGGGGCGGAAAGGATAACTGTAATTGTTCCTAGATTGAAAAGTGAATATTCTTACCTGCACCTTGTTCTGTTTCAGGTAGAAAATCGCATAATATCATATCTCTATGACTTACAGCTCCCGACATATGACTCCTTAAATCTCCCGAAATTCGAACTTTTTTGGCCAATATCTGGGAACGGTGGCCAGTTGACCAGTATCCAGTTGGTCAGTGGCCACCGGTTACTGTTTTGTGCCAACATATTCACCATCCTCTTAGGTATTGATCAACACTAATATGATCTCTCTGTGACTTAAGGTTCCTGAAATATGGCTCCTTAAATCTCCCGAAATTGGAACTATTTTTGCCAAATATCACTTGAACGGGAAGTCGTAGAGAGGTGATATTGGTGTTAATCAATACCTAAGGGAATGGTTGGTACCGATATTAATTGGTGGTCACTGGCAAACTGGCCACTGGCCAGGCCAGTGGCCACCACTTATTATTTGGTACCAAAATGCTTACCATCCTCTTAGGTATTGACCAACACTAATATGATCTCTCTACAGCGTACGATTCCCGAGATATGCCTCTTTAAATATCCAACAATCGGCCATTTTTGATCAATATCTCTGGAACGGTAAGAATGACGCGGAAAATTTGATAATTTTCTCAGTTAGTTTTTGATGCTCTGTCGGATGCAGGGTTCAAAATTGAAAAAAAAATCGCGAATAACAGACAAACGGACAGACAGACAGATAGACAGATACACAGACATAGGGAAATCAGTAACGAACTTTTTAAGTTCGTTGAAAATGTGCGTCACTTGGCAAAAAATGCTGAATGTGTAAATAATTCTGAACAGAGTGGCAGTGCGTTGAGTAGCATTGGCCTTTTTAAACCTATATATGTAAGTTTGTTTTACCGAAGCTTCGTGTCATTGTGAAACCACAAAGGTGTACGTGGATTTTTTTTTTCTATGAACAACACTGTGCCGCTATTCTCTCTTTTCTCAAACACACTCATACGCACGACTTCTCGTGCAAACATTATCTCTGGCAGCCATTTACTCATTCTGACGAGAGTATTTTGACGGCTGAAATTGTCAGAGTAATGACCATCCACAAACTAGTTAATAACTACATATGTGAGTCATTTCAGCTCGTTGCTCATTACAGTGGTTTGGTTTACGTTCTTCTTGTTTCATGTATTAACATTAGATGGTATTCTGTGTAACATACGCATCTCACCTGCAATGTGTCAAGTGAAATTGCGGAGAACAGCAGATGCATTACATGGAACTACAGCATTTGAAAATGTAAACCAATATCAAGTTTAAATCTTCATTCTCTTCCTTGTGAAAAAAACGTTAGGATAAAGAGGAATTTAATTCAAAATAATCTTATATTTTTTATGTGTGTAAATCAATAAACAAATCAAACTATCTCAGAGTACAATTTGTATCCAATTGGGGTTACACGTAGAGAGTTCAGAGTTCCTACCTATTTCTATCACAGAATAGCAAGAATCATATAATGCCTACTATTAGTGTGATTGATTGGATACTCAACTGGCCTTGTTGGACAGTCCTATAGAGTATGTTGCAATATTTTAGAACGTAAACAAATGAGTTTCGTTTCACAGTATCAAACTATGGTCTACTTCCATACTATATGAATTCAGTACTTAAACTTGAAGTAGTACATTTATGACTGCTTGAACAGAGAAATATATTCAAAGATTAAACCTGGTTCTCGGACTCTGAACAAATACCAAATAAATACAATTTCTGGTTTAAGTAGATTGTTAGCGTAGAAGATGCAACCTATCAGTTAGACGCTGAATCAATTCCAAAGATATGTATCTCGATATTTCTAACCTTTTTTGCTCTACAAAAGCACTACCGAAACCGGAAGTAGTAAATTTCAACTACTTCCAGGTTAACGAAGGAAATGGAACATATTTTTTTTTGGGGGGAGAACACTGAATCAATTGAAAAGCTGCATATATACATACATATCTTATCGTCTTACTGTATGAAAATCAGTATTGAAACCGGAAGAAGTTGTAAATTTTAAGAACTTCCGGTTTGAACAAAGTTTTAACGGAGGAGATGGATCCTATTCTTTGGACGCTAAGTCAAATGCAAAACTGTATCTTGGTGTCTCTTGTCGTTTCTGCTCTATGAAAATAAGTATTGAAACTGGAAGTAATATTAAATTTAAACTACTTCCGATGATAGCCATGGTACGTTGCCTTGAGACGCTGAATCGTTTGCAGAATCCTTTTCTCCCTATGCATTACCGATTTCGTTCTAAGGCGGTACACGTTAAAGCGGGGAAATATTAAGTTGAGCAATTTCTGGCTTCAATAGATAGTTAACTGGTAAGATTGAACTCATTGGTTGGACCCTGAATCGATTGTAGAAAACTGTATCTCAATATATCTTACCAGTTTTGCTCTGATACATGTCGGCAGACGAACGAACAAAGCTGTTCCATAAGACTTCCGATACTTATACTAACATAGTTTGGAAGTCTAATAAAAACTACTAATGCCAGTTTATTGATTTTGTTGGACTTTTGTTTGAAGAATGCATAAAATAATTATTTTATTCGATGCTGAAAATGCTTGACATAACCTATAAATTTTTGCTATGAATATATGAATATACTAGCTTTAGGGAAAATGAAATATTGACTTTTAGTAATACGTGCGACTGCTATATGAAAGAGTCCAATGGTGGTTGATATTTAATTAATTTAGTATGCCATAATACGGATTAAATCATGCATACCATCATAGATTACCACAAGAAATATATTTTTTACCTCTAAAGTATATTTGCAGTGTTTTTTTTTATGTCTCTACCAGATTGATATCATTAATAGGTGGTAAATCCTCAGTAAGCCTTTTGGTAGGTTAGAGGGAGTGTATCCGTCCTTGAACTGTGCTGCATTTGATTCTGATTATTATTGTCTAGCTCTTGGGATTAATTAATAATTGGAAGCCTATTCTACACATTATATATTTGCTACAATCCCCTGGACCTCTGAAAGGATTAATATAGTGTCTGAGTGATGCATGAGTTGCCACAATAGTTCAACTCTCAAACAATAAGCTTACTGTAAACCCCAGCAGTGCATCAAATTACTTTTCATTCCGTTACATTACTGTATTATTACATCTCAGCGTATTGTTTCGCCTTTTAATTGTTTCATAGCATTAAAGTAGGTAAGGGATAAATCGGTCGTCTTTCACAGATCATTTTATTCTTAAAGTTAAACAAAAAAAATCACTCATTTTAAAACAATGGTGTGCCTTTATTTAACAATGCAACATATACTGAAACAATATGATTTTATAATGAGTTTACCAAAGCATTTAATTCAAATTTATTACTTGTAGAAGACTTACAGAAGAAGCAGTTTAACCACTACCACAACCACCGCCATCATCATCATTTCGATTCACTGTCATTTTATTATCCTAAATAGATTTTTGTACCGTCTATACTTGGTATTGTTAGACTCATTTCAGTTCGCTTAAATTCCTTATAGTCAAATACCATTGCAAATATAAGAAACAAAATCGGTATTAGGTCCTAATTTTTTCGTTATTCGTGCGAAATCTAATAACGTTGAAGATACGAAATACATTATTATTATTATTATTATTATTATTATTATTATTATTATTATTATTATTATTATTATTATTATTATTATTATTATTATTATTATTATTATTATTATCTCCGGGTGTAGATGAAATTCCGGCTGAGTTAATTTTAGCTGGAGATGAAAAATTGTGGAACAAGATACACAAACTCATTCTCCTTATCAGAAACAAGGAAGAATTGCCACAAGACTGAAAGAATCAGTCATTGTTCCAATTCACAAGAAAAGCGACAAAACTGACTGTAATAATTATCGAGGCATTTCTCTTTTGTCAACATCTTATAAAACCCTTTCAAATATTCTATTAGCAAGATTAATCCCATACGCAGATGAAATTATTGGAGATTATCAGTGCCGATTTAGACAAAAACGATCAACTATCGACCAAATATCGAAAAAAAAAGTGGGAATACAATACCCCGGTACATGAACTATTTATTGATTTTAGAAAGACGTACGACCCAGTTAGGAGAGCAATATTATACAACGTTCTTACAGAACTTGGAATACCGAGAAAGCTATTATATTAACTAAGATATGTTTAAATGAATCCCAAAGTAAAGTCCGGGTAGGAAAATTTTTGTCCCCGACCTTTCACGTCGAGAATGGCCTGAAACAAGGAGATGCGTTGTCGCCACTATTATTTAACTTGTTCTGGAATACGCTATAAGGAAAATCAAAGATAGCAACCAGGGCCTAGAGTTGAACGGTATTCACCAGATTATGGCATATGCTGATGATGTAAATTTAATAGGGGATGATAGGAGAACAATAGAAAGAAATGCAGAGATCTTATTAAACGCTTGCAGGGACATGGGTTTAGAAGTAAATGCAGATAAAACTAAATACATGGAGTGCGTCGGGACAGTAATACAGCAAATTATGGATGCGTTAAAATATTAAATAATAATTTTGATAAAGTGGATAGTTTCAAATATCTAGGACCAGTATTAACAGAGGGAAATTATATTCACGTAGAAATTAAATGCCGACTAAAAGCAGGGAATTCGTGTTACTATTCGGTTCAAAATCTCTTGTCGTCGCGAATTTTATCGAGGAATCTCACGCTAAAAATAATCATTCATGTTGTTCCGTATGGTTGCGAAACATGGTCGCTTACTCTGAGGGAAGAACATAGACTGAAAGTATTTGAAAACAAGATCCTGAGACGAATATTCGGACCCAAGAGGAACGGGAATGGGGAATGGCGGAAACTTCATAGCGAGGAAATACATAATTTATACGGTTTAGCCAACATTGTTAGGGTCGTCAAGTCTAGGAGGCTTAGGTGGGCGGGTCATGTAGCTAGAATAGAAGAAAGTAGAAACGCTTTCAAAGTATTGACTGGAAGACCAATCAGAAAACGACCATTAGGAAGGCCTAGGCGCAGATAGGAGGACAATATTAAGATGGATCTCGCAGAGATTGGAATACAAAGTAGAAACTGAATCCAGTTAGCTAAGGATAGAAGTCAGTGGAGAGCTTTTGTGAACGCAGCATTGAACCTCCGGGTTCCATAGGCCATAGAGTTATTATTATTATTATTATTATTATTATTATTATTATTATTATTATTATTATTATTATTATTATTATTATTATTATTACTATTGCATATATGTTTAGCATATATACACCGGTTAAATAAAATGTTTTAAAAAAGTTGAGAATGCACTAAGAGCATTGCCAGAACGAACTTAAAAATAATTCTTTTTTTCTTATTAACTTCTACAGATTTTATATCAATTGTTCTATGTAGTTTATTATTATTTTCATTAAACAATTCTAGCAATATGTCTATCCATTTGTAATTTTCTTGAGTACTATTTTTTTTTTCCACACATTTTTTGTATAAGGATTCTGTTAAAACGTTCTACGATATTCTGTTTTACGAAGACACCTGCCCAAACTGGAGGACTCAAAATTGAAAAACAAATTGTAAACAAATCATGTCTCTATCACTTGCGTTTCTGGAGATATGTATCCTTAAATCTTCCGAAATCACAACTGTTTTGGCCAACATCTGTGCAACGGTGGTCAGTTAGTCAGTGGCTATCAGTTATTGTTTAGTACCAGAATTTTCATCATCCTCTTAGGTATTGGTCAACACTAATACATGATGTGTATGATCTCTCTATGACTTGCGGTTCCCGAGATACGGCTCCTTAAATCCCACGAAATCGAAACTTTTTGGCCAATATCTCGTGCTCGGTAAGTCATAGAGAGATGACATTGGTGTCGATCCATACCTAAGTGAATGATGAACAATTTGGTACCAAATAGTAACTGGTGGTCACTGGCCAAACCAGTGGCCAGTTGCACAGTGCCCACCGGTTGGTTCCAAAATTAGGGATTCGCACGAGACGAGTCGAGACAGGATTTTCCTGACAAAATTCGAGTCAAGACATGGCTCTTCCAATAGAGAAATACAGGGTGCGGCACGTAAAACCGGCCCGTAAAGTGAACACATAAAATGAAATGTAATGTATTGAATATGATTAACTACAACACATAAATGAAATGTAATGTACTGAATATGACTACTCACCTTCACAACAGCCTTCACAGCAGGTGCTAAAAGTGTCCTCCGCCCACTTCAACACACATGTGAGCACGATTGAAGAGATTCATATATACCTTTGTCAGTTCTTGTCTTGTAATGCTATTGGTGACATCCTGGATCCTGGTCTTGAGTTCTTCAATTGTGTGTGGATTTGTTTCGTATACTCTTCCCTTTAACAGTCCCCATAAGTAAAAGTCACACGTGTAAAAGTCTGGTGACCGAGGAGGCCACAAGCCTTTGCTGATTGTCCTCTCTGGTGTAAACATCTCATGCACAAGGGACAATGATGCAGCTAATGTGTGGCATGTTGCACCGTCCTGCTGAAAGTAACGTAACTGACGCTCCTCTTCGGTCAAGTGTGTATAAAACTCCTCCAGGATTCCCATATACACGTCACTGTTCACTGTCGTCTCAAAGAATATGGGCCCAATAACGCGTGTGGCGGAAATGGCACACCAAACACCAATCTTCTCATCATGCAAGGGTACCTGGTGGATTGCGTGTGGATTTTCTGTCGACCAATACCGGTTGTTTTGGGAATTTACGTACCCAGACAGGTGGAACCACATCTCGTCACTCATGATGAGCATTAGTGGATCCAAGAAACCACTGGCAACATTGCTCAACAGCCATGAACAGAAATGCACCCTCTTCTGCAGGTCAGGCTCCTTCAGTACTTGCACAACACTTATCCGGTACAGTTTTAACTTCAGTCCCCTTAAAACACGTCTGCAACTTCTCTCACTCGCATGAACCTGTTGACTCAATCTCCTGGTTGACTTTCGAGGACTTCTCGTCATTATCTCCTCCACCTGCATCTTTAATTCAGGTGTGCAGACAGATGGTCGTCTGTTCCTGGGAGCATTTTGAACCGATCCTGTACGCCGCCATTTTTCAATCAATTCCTGAATGGTGCTTTTTGCTGGCACAGAACGTCCTGGAAATTTCTCTCGAAACAAATTCTTTGTTTTCACAAAAGATCCAGTGAGAATGAACCCTTCAACAATGGCAACACGCTCGGGTATCGAATACGGCATTATCACACACTGACACTCACCCGGCTTAACACAACGAGGCCTTTTTCTCAACTGGTTTCGACAAGTTTCACTGGCTGCGGCTGCACGTGACTGCTGCAGGTCACGTAAGTCGAGCCGACCTCGACACGCCATCTCTTGGTAGGAAGGTAGATTATTTAATTGTTGCCAAAAACACAATATACCAGAATTCCGGTTTTACGTGCCGCACCCTGTATATATTTTTCGAGTCGAGACATCACTTTTACATCACATTTTCGAGACGAGACAGCCACAAATCTTGTCTCGTGCTTATCCCTAACCAACATTTTCACCATCCTCTTAGATATTAATCGACATCAATATCATATCTCTATGACTTACGGTTCCCAAAATAGGGCTCCTTACATCTCCCAAAATCAGTTTTCTTTTCGACTATCTTGGTAACGGTAAGAGTGACGCGAAAAATTCAATCACTCTTTCAGACAGCTTTTGACGTTCTATCGATTGAAGGGTTTAGAATTGAAAAGTCCGCAAATAATAGGCATTCTGCCACATAGAGAGACATAGAGAATTTACCGGTAGTAACGCACTTTCTAAGTTAGTTGAACCTTTAGTAACGCACAGTAGAAGTTCAAGTATGTGGCGCGAAGTTGATACATGAGAACAAAATGACGGTATGTGATAATTATCCCAATGTGACACATGTGGTTTGATCAAGAAGCGTCTACTCGCTTTCCCTCACTATTTTCTTTCTTGCCTTTTCTCTCTTTTTTCTTTTCTTTTTTAGTTCTACGCGTATTAATCTGGCAACCAAAAGCGCTAGTTGATTTCAATCTGATATCTATATACAGGGCGTTAATGAACTATACTTAAATGATTCTTTATATTAGCATAAGATTAAAAAAAGGTTCATATCTACTCGTGGGGAGAAGTGAATAGTTTCGGAGCTAGGGCTGTCGAAAGTTGTGAAAAAGCTAAATTTCAATACGCTATTTCGAATTCGTAAAACCGTTTAGTAGCTGCTCATTTCGGTGTAAAGGAAGTCATACACATGCAATTCAAAAATGCATACTTCATCAATGCACAATGGGCGTACAAAAGATTCCCTACAGGGGACAATTATGATCTGAACGCAATTCTCAGATATGTTCTGATTTCGAGGTTGGTCTAAAATAGGTAAAAGGTAAGCTTTGACAACAGTAGACACGGAATGTTTCGGCGGGAAGTCAGAATTGATATGGATGATCACCATCACGGCCCTTTAGTGCCCAGAATAAGCATGCTGCAATGTTTTGTTTCGCATTAAAAAACACACATTAAATATATCGTGAGAAAACACATCACAGCACGTGTTCTTCCAAACACAAGAAACTGTGGAACTTATTAATAAAAATATTTGGTCTAGGAATTAATTCGTGCGGGTGGACAAGAGATGGCGCAACGAACGGAGCGTCCCACAGTTCCGTGTATCCACACATGTGTTGCAAACCCCTGTCATCGCGTATCGTTCGTAGTATAGGGCAGTGGATTAAAGCGTCAACAACACCAGTTTGTAGTTAAGTGAACATGGCGCAATTTGTGACTGATAAAGTGTTTTTGCCGGGTGTCCTGCTGCATTACTTTAACATGCAGAAAAGTGCGACTGAAAGTCATCGTATTTTGGTGGAAGTGTATGGTGACCATGCTCTAGCTGAGCGAACGTGTCAGAAGTGGTTTGCACGGTTTAGAAGTGGTGATTTCGGCTTGGCAGACCAAGAGCGAGCTGGACAGCCAAAAAAAATTTCAAGACGAAGAATTGACAGCATTGCTCGAGCAGGATTCGTGTCAAACGCAGGAACAACTTGCAGCAGCATTAGGCGTTGATCAAACAACAGTCTCCAAACGCTTGAAAGCCTTGGGAATGATTCAAAAGATGTCACATTGGGTTCCACATGAATTGAAAGACAGAGACGTTGAAAGACGAAAAACCATTTGCGAATTGCTGCTTCAACGACAGAGCAGAAAGGGGTTTCTGCATCGAATTATTACGGGTGATGAGAAGTGGATCCATTACGAGAACCCTAAACGAAAAAAGGCCTGGGTGAAACCAGGTGAACCAGGTCCATCACAACCGAAACGAGATATTCACTGTGCAAAGGTTATGCTGTGCATATGGTGGGATATGAAAGGTGTGGTGTACTATGAGCTGCTGCAACCGGGTGAAACTATGAATGGAGAACGTTATCGACGACAATTAATGCGTTTGAAGCAAGCTCTGGCCAGAACACGACCAGAATGGGAGAACATACATGATAAACTTATTGTTCAACATGATAACGCTCGCCCACATGTCACAAAACCGGTCAAAACCTATTTAGAAAATGTCGGATGGGAAGTTTTACCCCACCCGCCGTATTCACCAGACGTTGCTCCTTCGGACTACTACTTGTTCGATTGCATGAACAACGATTTGATTGGACAGCGGTTTACTTCTTCAGAAGATTTCGAAACATGGGTCTCTGACTGGATCGCTTCCAAGGATGAGGACTTCTTTCGCCACGGAATCCGTACATTGCCTGACAGATGGGCGAAAGTGGTGGCTAGCGATGGACAATATTTTTCTTAAGGTATTTATGTATTTTGTGTTTGTACTACAGCTTCAGTGTGTGCGTACCAACCGCACGAATTAATTCCTAGACCAAATAAATGGGTGTTCATGTGTTTAATATTTCCGAGCTCTGCTGAATTCTTAGTGCGCATGACTTTTGTTGGCAGGGCCCCTGGTTGTATTGCCAGTGGGAGTTCTTACATTTTTCGGAGTTAACCTTGCGTCATGGCACAATTGGATAACTGCCTGAATTAAGATGTAGCAAATTTCTGTCCAGAAAACGAGAAATAAAGACATCTGGGAACCGATATGCTGATTGAGCATCACTCCATTGAATACATGTCATCTGGCCGGCTGTAGCACCAGGAAATTTAGTCCTCATTTACATTAGCATGTGATATATTATCTAGAGTATGTCAATTGCATGTAAATACAGAAAATTTAAATATATATATATATATATATATATATATATATATATATATATATATATATATATATATATAAATTATTTGTTGTATGTTTTTCCTGCTATTTGCATAACGTATGTGTACTGAAATAAAATCGTTTGTGTGGCAAGAACCCATGAAAGAACTGAGCCTCCCATATGTTTCACATATTAGCCTTAGCCTTGGAATATACAGGTAGCTGCTATGGTACTCCCAATCTTACCTTCAGACGTCGCATCGAACTTTCTGACGTGCATTGCTTTTCAACGGGTTTGATTTACTAACAGACCATTATACATTTAATTTGACCATGAAATCATACATCTGAAAAAAAAATATATAACTCAATAACCACTAAAAGGATCATTATAGTTTTTTTTTTCTTTGTACCAGGATGTGAAGAATCAAAAATTGGGGATTGAGTTCGTTTACTGATGTGGTGCTTGGACCGTATGTTGTATATATCAAACATTTTTCGTGTCAATGTTGCTCACTATAAAGTAGAAACAGAAATAAACTGCAATAAAGTATATTGCAATCATTAAGCGTCTCCAGAATACACTTCGTCTCTATTCTTAGCTTTCTACTAGAATCGGGAATGGTACAAGTAAGCTACAACTTTCGGCTATAGTATTAATCTGCATGATGCAAAAGAGATAAAATATAGTGATACACGATTTTTTTAAATCGATTTAGCGTTCTAAGGATAGGCACCGTGTTCTCTTAAATCTATATTTAAACCAGGATTCTCGAACATCAACCAACTTCGGTCATAACAATCACTAGAGAGTAAGAATGGCAATTAATAGCGAGGAGACCTATTGTTTCCGAACAATATTTCAGAATGATGATGCTCTCATGGCTTTTCCAGCGTAGCTTGAGAAAAATCTAGATCTTCCCTGGTCCACTAAATCTCCAGATATAAATATAATTGAACATCTGAGATACTTTTTGAAATCGCAAATACGTTGTAATTTCCTTCACCAACATGCGTTACGGAACTGGATGATACCGTGCACGCAACGTTTTGCAATATCCGTTTACGACAGCCATGTGCAGCAGCCGATCTTTTTTTTCCGCCACTGGTCAACTGAGTCATTTAATTTCGCTCGCCTGTCTCGATATTGAAAATGAATTTCTTACATGATTTCCTAAACTGAGTTGAACGTTTCTCTATGATAACTGCTTCCCGTCTTGAAAATGTCTCCGTGTTGGAACATCCAGTGTAGAGTGTACTACCGAATATTGACAGACTGGTCAAGTATTTCACTAAAATTGCAAATACATAGATTTTTTTTTCTGTTTTTCTTTACTAAGTATATTTTGGTTACCGATTCAATAGTGTTTATGTTCTTTATCATATTAGTGTACGGCGAACGATTTTATACATTGAAAATGGCTATTCATTTCTTGTGGAAATGTTCCTTTTCTCGTACTGCCCTCGACGCTAGCAAATCCTCTGTGGTTGTCCCACTCCCTGTTCCAACTTGCAGATGTCTGAAATACGATCTATGTGTTTCCATTCCGTGTCGCATCAGAGATATTCTGAGTGCGAAAGGTGATGCAACACCATATTAATATGACATGTAGCACTTTTCTTAAGTTTTTTTTTCACTAAAATTGATAAGTATCAGTATTCTTAAAATTCCCGTTTATTTGTAAAGCAATATTTTAAATAGAGTTCAACAATATTTATTGGAAGCCATAGAATCTACCTATTATGTTCTTTAGTGTACATTTTATACAAGGATTAGAACCTGATGAATATATATAAAAGGTTAACTACATATTTAGTAACCTACTAATTTTGTTCGTGTTTAATGTATCAGCACATAAAGGTAATTGAAACTGCATTCAGGAAAATGCGATTGTTCTTATAATGACTTTATCCAGTTTGAAGTGGGTTAACACAGGAATCCTTCTTTGATAATATTTGAGTGGAAGATGCTAAAATAACTTTCTTTGTCGCCAAGGAAGTACTCTGGAACGCTTTAGTGGTCAATCATCTGTCTGAAATACCACAAAATAGCTCACCTTCAAAGGTATGTCCTTGTGATTTTGATTGTGCAATTGTTACGCACATACCAGCGAGCTCCAAGTGGTTAATAATGAACATAGTTACGTAAATCGGTTGTTGCATTGAAGCACCTATGAGTTTATCACACAGACAGAGACACACATACCATATGCGCATATATATATATATATATAGTGTTCATTTATTATGTAGCTAAAATCCACTGGTGAAATCCTCTCACCTAAAAAAAAAAAAATCTATATGGACATAGGGCGAAAATCCCATCGTTTCGAAGTTACGCGATGCCAAAAACGAGGCAAGTGTAATTTTGAGGGTGTCTAACTCGAAAAGCATAAGATATATTAAAGGCAGTTAAAGATATATCACATAAACTAGTACACTCTCTATCTAAATATCAATGTTTCAGAGTTACATCATACCGGCGCAACGAATTTTATAGAGGGAGCTGGGGTATCGGAACCCTGATTTAAGCACAGATAGGAAGAAAGAAGACATGTTTTGATAGAAAATGTTTAATTATCGGTTTATTAAGTTGTTATGTCGTGTACTTAAGTATTATCTTTTGTAAATTCCGCATTATCACTACTTTTATTATATGCAATTATGCAACCATACGTAACAAAGTTTAACATCAAAGAAAATTTGTTGATAACATTTGCAGATCAAGTTCCAACATTAAAAATAGTTTGATGACGGTCATCTAAGCAAGATAAGTGCCATACAAAGAAAAGATTATAAAAAAATACAGACATACAAAGATCCAAAATACTGTGAAAACGAACATCAGGGAAAATGATTCAAAAAATATCGAAGAGAGGGTATAGCATGATATCTTCATTGACATCTCACTTTTTCTATCCAACAGTAGATACGCTAGATATTGCAATTAAATTATGATGAAAGAAATGATTGAATGAAATGTTGGAGGAAATGGGAGATCTCGAGTAAACCCATTAATACGATGTGGTCCACGACGAATGTACATACTATGACGTATTAATATAGTATACATCTTTTGTGTTGTGCGTACTACGCTGAACAAGAATTCAGGTAACAATAATAATTAAAACAGATACTCGAAATATCCTAGGTCAGCCTCAATACAGTACCCTGAACGAGTTGACGATTCACGTACACGATTGAAATGCAAAGACGTACTACGAACCATTGCATATCTATCACGAATTTTTGCTCCAATTAGTGTATTTCGTTTATTTGTGTTTTCTACAGCATACTTTGAAGTGTACCCACAATTAAAAAATCACGACTACCAAGATCCGCCGTCATTTAGTTCCTAGTATTGAGATCCAAACCGCCTATATTTCATGTTTATACACGGTGTTATAATAATAATAATAATAATAATAATAATAATAATAATAATAATAATAATAATAATAATAATAATAATAATAATAATAATAATAATAATTTGATATAGTAGTAATACCATTGATAATAATTATATTGTCTGTGTGGGATAATTGAAGATATTACTTAAAATTACACAAAGATTTGAATCGCTTTGGCTCATTTTACCTCGACTCGACTCAAAACTCGACCCGAATTTTAGTCGAGTTTCGAGTTGAGTTAAAGGAAATTTCTTAAACCAAATTCTCGAGTCAAACAAAGATGCCGGCTTCGGGTCGAGTCGAGTTTTGAAAAAAAAAATCGCTTGAACTTGCTCGTGCCCATCCCTGCTCGAGAGAGGTTTTAATTTCTCTCTTATGTCACCACCTAAAATCGCCACTGTTTAAGATGTCTTATTAAGAAATGTAATGTTGCATTTGTTTTTCGCTCTACACTTTTTTTAAGTTGGAAAATCATGACTTATGGAAAATTTTAGTAAGTAATGCTTGCTGTCTGATCCTGAACTTACACTTAAGCGGTGTCGTAAGAGGCATTATTAACTTCAGCGACATATACAAACATGGATTAGATATTAGTATCGATCGTTTCGTAATATTGATATAAGTCACCTCTACAAGTATCCTAGGAGCGCGTTTGATATACGTTCCTTTTGATTATTTGTGCATGTCAACGCTTCACCTCGCAGGATGCTAAGAAAGAGTGAACTTGGACTTGAACAGTATCTGGATTGTGGTTATTTAACTAAGTGACTCCGAGAAATGTTGATTCGATACTAATATCGGTCACTTCGAATATATATATATATATATATATATATATATATATATATATATATATATATATATATATCACCCTCTCGCTCCCACTAGGAGCGTTAAGGGTCTCATCTCAACCAGGGCAAAGATTTGGACCTAAACGACATGGTTATTGTCAACAATATACTTAGGCTCACCGAAAAATATTGATTCGACACTTATATCGATCGTTTTTGATTGTTTTTGCATGTCACCATTTAACCCCCGAGCGTTAATGGGGGCTCTAATTGAACTTAAACGACATCAGTTCATCTCAGCGATCCCGAAAACTATGATTTCGGCAACAATGTATGTCGTTTTCGATTGTTTCTCCCTTAAGAGATTCGGGGTTTTTGGGCTATTTTTTAGACTTTCAGTCAAGCAGCTACTGCATCGTCACTATTTATCCTAGGATGATGGTTCAAACCTCATTCTCTTCAGAATGGAGCTGGCTTTCAAATGATACTACTTGCATGCTTATACCATATACCAGGAGCGGGAAAAATGATGTCAAAGGGAAAATTTTGGAGGGAATTTTTTTCTCGCATTTTGGGTCCCCCTGGAGCGACCCTGTGTAAACGTAGCCATCTAAGAAAAATCTGCTAAATAGTACTTGGTATACTGAATGTGTGTACCAAATTTCAAGTTTCTATCTTGAATACCAAGGGCGGGAGAAATTTTATCAGGAATTCCCACCATGCCCCAAATTACCGTAAAACACCATGATCTCAGGTAAAAAAAAAATTCCTGAGACATCCCTACTTACCCTAGGGTCATGTTTCGCCCATCGTTCTCTTCAGAATAGAACTGCCTTTCAGGCGGTATGACTCACATGTCTCTATCGTGTATCTAAGGCGGGAAAATGAGGAAAAACGGGATTTTTTTTGGGTCTAAATATCTTTTTTTTTTTCAAATTTTAGCCCCCCTGGACCCTCCTTGTTTCAACGCAGAGATCTGAAAAAAAATCTGGTAAATACTGCTTGGTGGGCTGAATGTTTATGCACAATTCCAATTTTCCAGGTGCAAAAGTAAGTCCGCCAAAAAAAAAATATACCGACAATGTCCCATATTCCCGTATACAGAGGGAAAATTTTAAACATTCCCTGAGACATCCTTAATTACCCTAGGGTCATGTTTCTCCCATCATTCTCTTCAGAATAGAACTGCCTTTCAGGCGGTACCATTCGCTTGTCCCCATTATGTATCTAAGGCGGGAAAATCCCGTGAAAGTGATTTTTTGGTAAAAATTTCCCTTTTCAACGTTTAGCCCCTCTGTACCCCCTGCTTTAACGCAGAAATCTGGAAAAAATCTGGTAAATACTACTCGGTGGACTGAATGTTTGTGCACAATTTCAATCTTCTAGGTGCAAAAATAAGCCAACAGAAAAATAGTACCGAAAATGTCCAAAATTCCCTTATACAGAAGTATATTTTGATAAAAATTCCCTGACACTTCCCTAATTAACCTAGGGCCATGTGTCGCACATCATTCTCTTCAGAATAGAACTGCCTTTTAGGCGGTATGACTCACGTGTCTCCATCATGTATCTAAGGCGGGAAAATGAGGAAAACGGGATTTTTGGGTAAAAATATCCCTTTTTCAACTTTTTGACCCTCTGGATCCCCCCTGTTTTAACGCAGAAATCTGAAAAAAAAATCTGGTAAATACTACTCGGTGGACTGCATGTTTGTGCAAAATTTCAATCTTCTACGTGCAAAAATAAGCCAGCCAAAAAATACATTACATAAACCCCCCAAAAAGTATTACACGAAAATATAAATTTTAGACTTATGACGTCATCAACTCCTATGTCTCGACACAGGAAGGTGTGAAACCATCCGTAATGTCTTCTGCAATGCCTCTGGACTTGAAAAAAAAAGGACGAAAAAGCTCAAATAGGAGAGTTATAACGCAATGTACCATGAAACACCCCGTATGGTACAAATTGTACCATGAGATCCCCAAAGGGTTAGGTGTACCACGTTAGTATTATTATCGTTTTCTAGGCTGTAAATAATATGCGTACCAATTTTGGTTAAAATATCTGCAGGCATTCAAAAGTTATGCTCGAACACAAGCATACATACCCACAATAATATATATATATATATATATATATATATATATATATATATATATATATATATATATATATATATATATATATATATTAGGAGTGGCCAATTCCGGAATTTTTACCTTCCGGAATTCTGAAAGTAAAATCGGAGAAGTTCCGCAATTTGGAAGAAGTCCAGATTTCGTAAAAAAATCCGAAATTCGGAAAAAAAAATGGATTTCGGAAAAATCTGGAATTCGAAAAAAATCAGAATTCAAAAAAATCAGGATTTCGGAAATTTCCGTAATTCGAAAAAATCCGAATTTTGGGGAAAATCTGATTTCGGGAAGATTCCGGAATTCGGAAAAAATCCGGGTTTCTGAAAAATTCCGGAATTCGAAACATCTGGATTTCGGGAAAAAATCCGGAATTCGGAAAAGTCCGGATTTCGGAAAAAATATTTTCTTTTTTGTAATCCTAAGAATTTTGTTCTAATGCAAAGGAACAAATTTCCTTTTTGTAATCCTAAGAATGTATGATGCAAGTTAAGCTGAAACTTACATCATGAAGTATACACTACTCAATCTTTCCATGGTTAATGAGATGTAACCCAAAAGTATGATGTACTCTTAATATTTAATTTTTGTTTTACTGTGATATTGTCCAGAGATAAGACAAACAAAAGATAAACACCGAGATAAACAAAATGGCATAATTAAGATAAGTTATCATGCGTAGTTTCCGAGAAAATCGTGAGAAACTAGTTTTTTATGAAGTTAAAATATGCGTTGCTTGTTGCCAATGCGATGCAATTGATAACTTTTATGCCTTATTATTATTATTATTATTATTATTATTATTATTATTATTATTATTATTATTATTATTATTATTATTATTATCGTTTTTTGGCCTTTGGCTCCATGGTCGCTCTATTATCATAGGATTTTCTCCGTTTCTGGTAATTACCATCTCGAGCGACTATCCTTTCCTTCTAGAGAGCCAAAGATATTTTTTTTCTCTTAACTTTGACCGGTTGAGGCTGGTAACACCGTGAGCAGTTTGTCAGCCATTCACAGTGATTACGTCTTTCGGTCGTGCTACAGTGTTTGTGTGCTACAGTAAGGCTCTCGGTGGCTAAAAAGGGAACTTTATATCTTTCTTTTATTTTCCAACTACAGCTAACAATTGAAGGGTCGTGAGGTCTTCATTTCTTTTAGATCCTCTGGGAGGCCGAGAAGCGTTTCTTGAATTCAATAATTTGTCTCCACTCTGGCCGGGGTGTGTGATTTTTTTCGTTGCTTTTGTTGTTCGTTTTTTAGTATTTATGTTTTTGTTTGATGGTACCTTCTTCGGATAATATTTCATTATGTGATTTAGCTGTGTATTGTATGCAGAAGATTGATTTTATGTTCGAGGTTCTCCATGCTAATCCTCTTGTTTTGAACAATATAATGATGGAAACAATGTTCATATAAGTGATTACAAGTGTAATATTTGTGTCCTGAAATTGAAAACTGGTCAAGATCGTTCTCCTGGGGTGGCCGGAGGTTCAACTCTGTTCAAATCAACTGATGATTTAACAAATATGCAAATGAAAGAGAATTGTTTGTGTTCTAGATGTAAAGGATTATTTACTGATCTTGAATCAATATCTTTGTAAGTTGTTTGAACAGGGTATAAACAAAATAAGACTAGAGTTACAACATGAATTTGGCATAATAAAGGAGGAGCTTGATCTTTTGAAAAAAGAGAACTTTGAATCGAAGAAGTTACTAGTAAAGAAACAAGTTGGAAATGAAACATTTTTATTTAAAACGAATGATGATTCTGTATTAGATGTAAATGATAAAAAAAATTAATCCCCTGTATTAGCAATGAGTAATGAATGTAACAAGGATAAAAGTCTCCTTCAATCCTCTCAAACTTGGACTCAGGTAATTGCAAGAAATAAAAAAAAACGTATACAAAGTGAATCAACTAAAACTGTACAAGATGAATCCAATTTAAGAAAGGAACAGGGGAAACTAAAAAATAGGTAGTGGACCAAATAATTCCAATTTAGTTTCTAATTTTAAAAGAAAGCATTATTTGTAACTAGGTTCAATCCCTCAGTTGATGTAGAAGAGGTTGAGAGTATTGTAAAACAATGTAACTGAATTGACTTGTACGAAATCGAAAACGAAGTATGATTCTTACTCTTCCTTCCATATTGAGGTAAACGAACAAGACTTTTCTATTATAAGTGATTCTGAGGTGTGGCCTAGAGGTCTTTTAATTGGTCCTTTCTTTGGAAAATTACGGAATAAGGATGAACTTCCTAGGAATATTGATTTTCATGCTAAGCATGGAGAGTCTTAAAATTTGGTACCGGAATGTTCGTGGATTGTGTACTAAAAGTAACGAGTTCTTCTCAGTTTCTAGTTGTGACTATGATATTCTGGCTGCAACCGAAACTTGGTTATCCGAAATTTATAATGATCGGGATTACTTCCCAGATACTTCAGAGTGGACAGGTGTAGAAATTGGTAATAGAGGAGTTGGTTCTTTAATTGCTGCCAGAAATAACTTTCAGGTGTTTCGAAGATATGATTTGTAAAGTGTAAATGAATGTGTCTGGACTGAACTTAGGTGCAAGTCAACTAAAAGTCTTTTAATTTATTGTGTTTGTTTTCATCCAACGTTTCCTCTTGAAATATTTGAGAACTATCTAAATTGTATCTCCAACAAACTTAACCTGTCAAAAAATGATGTTTTAATCCTCGGAGATTTATCTAAATAGATGGGTTAAATAAAGAACCCGTACCAGGAATACACTATTACTCTAAAGCCAGATTTCAGTTATTGTCAACTTTTTCTTTGGATAATACGAATCTAAGTGTTGAACAACAGTATCGGATTTAGACTTAGTTTTAACTAATACATCTATAGTGTCGGAAAGACATGATAAGTATATGGTGGCTCCTGATGTACACCATTATTATATTGTAACTAAATTATTTTTATCCAGTGTTTGTAAAGTATATGAATCCACTGAAAGATTGTTATATGCTAAAGGTGGATATTTATCCTTGTAATTTCAAATTGCTAATGCTGATTGGTGTAATATATTGTTAGGTAATGATCTCAATGTTGTAGCTTGCAAACTAGAGGAAGTTATTAAATATGCGATGGAGTGTAATATTCCTAAATCTAGACCTAAAAAAAATAAATTTCCCTTATGGTATTAAAAAATGATTTCTTTATGGAAAGTAAAAAATCAGGCTCATAAAAAATACAAAACTTCTCAATGTGAAAATGATCTAATTGTAGAAGAGCTTTCAAAACTCAATTAAATGTGGACAGGCAAATTTAGTTTGGTAAAATAGAAAATGATCTTACAACTGACCCTGAAAAATTTTGGAAATATGTAAATGGTTCAAAAAATAAGGTAATATCTGGTACTATTGACAATGATGTTTTGTTGACTGATAACAGTATGTTGGCTGAAAAGTTAGCTAACTATTTTTCATCAGTCATTCAGACCTTCCCGGTCAGTGATACTAAAAATCAATTTTCATCTGTAGAATTTGGTCAAGGTAAACCCCAGAAATTACTACTCAACATGTATTGGAAGCTATCAGAACTTTAAACATTAAATCGTCAAATGGGATAGATGGTATTCCAGCTTTCATTATTAAGGGAATAGCTGAAATAATTGCACCAATATTGTCTTCTTTGTTTAATTGGAGTTTATCCATTTGTAATTATAATGAACGTGAGTAAATTACTTTTTTTAATTTATTAAATAAAGTATGAAATTTCTCAGTATTTTTTTAAGGCTTGCAACTGACTGTCTTAATTTTGTCTTGTATTTTCACTAAACAATATATTGTTTTTTTATGAAATTGTAAGAACCTTTTCAATTTTGAAAAGATACACACGTTTGTTTATTATTTTTTGGTATTTCTGGAGGTCATTTTTGTAAAGTATTACTTCGTGAGTTTTATTTTTTTAATGGAACAATCATTTGTCTTTTTTAATTATAACTTCATTTTATATCCAGTAATTATCTGCTTTTTTTATTTATATGTTGTTATTGTTTTTTATATCTATATATATTTGTGCTTCATGTGTATCTCTATATTACAATGTATAACCTTATGTATAATCTTATGATGTATTAGTATTGCATGCGCTGTTTTTTTTTTTCTTTCTTTTGGTGCATTTGTGGTTGTATGCTGTTTGCTGCCGAACAAACATTTATATATTATTATTAGTTAACTTGTAAGGCGCCATTGAAAGACCCTTTTTATGTTTTGTTACTTCTTTTATTCTCTCGTCTTTTATTTTCCTATCATCCTTTACTCTTCTATGCTTAATTCATTCTTTTCTATAGATACTGCACATTTTTTATCTTTATCTTATTTTTTTTATATTTGTCATGTAATATTTTTTTGTTTTCTCATTTGATTTTCGTCATTATTATTACTAGCCTTATGAATGAGTGTATTTTACTTGATGTGTTAAACTTAGAAATATTTATTTTCAATCTGTAATAGCAGCTATATAGTGTCTTTCTGAACTTCTTTTTCAATATTTTGTAAACTGTATCAACTACACGGAAAATAATATATTTTTGTATTTTTGGATCAAAAGATCCAACGTATTTCAGACATAAATTTTCTTGTAGGCCTTATATCTGGAGAACTACATACAGTGTAGCCAAACCAAAACTACCACCTAACTCAGTATGATATGCTTATTCCGTAAAAATACGAAAGCTTGATTTATGGGCCATTAAAAAAATGTGAGCCCTGATCCAAAAAATCGAATGTTTTTCATTCAATTATAAATTTTCTTGTACGCCTTATATCTGGAGAACTGCATATACTGTAGCTAAACCAAACCTACCACTTGAATTAGTATGATGTGCTTATTCCTCAGAAAATATGAGATCTCGAATTAGGGGCCATTCAAAAATTTCATGGGCCCTGAACTAAAAAATCTAATGTTTTTTTTATTCAATTATAAATTTTCTTCTAGGCCTTAGATCTGGAGAACTACATATATTGTAGCTAAACTAAAATTACCACTTAACTCAGTATGAAGAGCTTATTCCGTAAAAAAAAAAAAAAAAACGGTCTCGATTTAGTGTCCAATCAAAATTTTTGTGGCCGCTGATTCAAAAAAATCTAATATGTTTCATTCAATCAAATATTTTCTTGTACGCCTTATATCTGGAGAACTACTTATAGTGCAGCCAAACCAAAACCACCACTTATCTCAGTTGGATGTGCTTATTCAGCAAAATATACGGAAACTCGATTTAGGGGCCATTTAAATTATTTTTTGGGCCCCGATCGAAAAAAAATCCAATATATTTTTTTCAATCAAATAATTTCTTGTACGCCTTATATCTGGAGAACTGCATATAGTGCAGCGAAACCAGAACTGCCACTTAGCTCAGTATGATGTCCTTATTCCGCAAAAAAAAAAAAAAAAAAAAACTTAATTTAGGGGCCATTCAAAAATTCTGTGGTCCCTTATCAAAAAAATGCGATATATTTAATTCAATTACAATCTGTTGATATATTCCAACAGTAATGCATATACTACTTGTAAATACGTAACGACTATCAAGGACAAGGGCATATTAATGTAAGGAATATTTTGCAGACTACCAATAAATAACAGATAAATAATAGTTGTAACAAAGTAACTAACTTGGTCACGTCAGCAGCACATCCATATTGCTCATTATGTTCGCGAGAATTGAGGGACGCATTGAGACTCTAACAAAGAGCGTGGTGTTATCATGTTCGTTTGGCTAATTTTAATAAGGTGAGCCTGATGTATAAAGTTATTAAAGTCATATTATTACTCCAAGAGCTGTACGATGGAGGCATTAACGTTAATATTAATGGCACTAATGAGCACTTACATTGCTCTAACGGTTAACCTCATTTTTTTAGAAGATTCTTAGATGTGGGCCTATTGGCACGCAGTTACTAGACGCATACTTATCATTAAAAGGTACACGCTATCTGTAGAGTGCTAACAATTTGCCTCACTATCGTGCACTAACGTAGCACTAGCGACGTGTAAAGTCGAAATTAAGGTCTGACGAAAGTGGCTTGTCAATTTCATGGACATTATATTTTCCTTATTCATAGAAGGTTTATGTGTTATGTAATATGAAATTCCGCGCCCTGTAATTTATATGTGCATCTATCTATTGCTTTTTAGGCGCCCCTCCAACCACAGGCCCGGAGCACGTTCCTTTTCCCTTAGTAGCTGCCTATTCATATATCTCTATATTTGAAAAAAGTCCTGACCGAGTGAGTATCTCACTGAATGACTGATCAACGTCGAGGCCAAACAGCTTAAGCTAGAAACTTGAAATTTGGACAAGACATACAGCAGGTACCACTAAGAAAGGATTTTTGGAGATTTGACGGAGCAGTAGCAGAAGAGGGATGGCAATTACTTTCTTAAAATGCCCATATTAGTGTTACCCTACGAAACGAGATGAGGCGAGAGAAAAGTTTTATTGTCTCGTCTCATTTTTTGTAAAAGTATCACATCGATTCCCAAACGGTTCTCTCTTTTCTTAAGTCGATTCTAGGCAAGCCTTTTCCATCTCCCTTCGAAAATGTCTAATTTCGTGTGTCGTAAATACAGTACACTACCAACTATCCGGTCTAATGTTGCCGAAGGGCAAGTCGGATAACAAAAATGCCGGGTATATTGGAGTACTATGATTGTTGCTCCACGCATATCATTAAAGACACATTTTTTGCATCACATTCCGTCTTATTAATATTACGTGAATACTTAGTACAGACAAGTAATTTATAAATATTTGTTAATATTGTAACATACGTTTAAACGATATTACACGGAAAGGAAGTCAAAAAAAATAAAAGGGAGGAATAAATATAATAATATCTAATTTAGTTGTAGGAAACATGAACCAAATTCAAATCAGGAGTTCTCAACTTTTGCAATAACGTACTGCCGTAAATAGTACGGATCACTCTTAGCGCCTCGCGATCAAAATTAACTAGGCCTAAAAGAGTCAAAATATATATAGTTTCTAGCTTTTGGAAATGTCCTTGATCGATGACTGTTTCTTCTTGGCACAGTCGCGTTTTTATGAAAGCATTACTCGTTTAGTAGATCGTTTGCAAAACATTTCTCATTTTATTACAGAGCTTTCTCTCTTTCTTTCTTTTTATGTCTCTTAACTAGGCCGGATAGTGCAGAGTCTACTGTACTTGACTTTCGGAAATAACGCAAACACTATTCTTTGTGGAATAATTTATTAATAGGACCAGTGGCGGCTTGTTTCTGAACCCAGCATGATATGCGCAAAATGAAGTAACAATTTGCTTTGAAGCTATCTGGATACAACATTATGATGGATTGTAGGATATCCCAGTGCCCTATTCGCTTAGTTTGCACAAAATTAATGTAGGAATTCGGGAACTTTTATTTTGACACATACCAGTGATAATAAAATATGCTTACCAGTTTGGCGTAGTCGCTAACACTCTCGTCTTTGGTGCGAGCGGTCCCGGGTTCGATTCCCGGTGGAGACACTCGGTGGTAAAAGTGTAACGGCATTTTCGGGCCAGCCATTTTGAGTCAGGTTTTCATTGAGTTTTCCTCATTCACACTAGGAAGTTGCCGGGCTGGTACCTAACATACATTTCCCAGGCCGCTTCTTTCCTTCCCTTTCCTCGGATAGTGTGCTCTCACACGTGACGGGCTAAATGGCCATAGATGCCTACAGCTCAGAAATCTAATCCCTAATAAAATATATTGGTTGTATCCCTTGCTAATATCGTCTGAAAGCTTACGTTTAGCAGATTGTAGAAATACATGTCATAGGAAATATATATGTGTATTCATCTATGTTCATGCCTGAAACGGTAGGAAGCCAAAATATTATACAATTTTCCAAACTCCAATGCAGCGTAACTTTAAATTCTTTCGCAGAGAATCCAAAACAAATTGAAACATTAATGAAAGTGAGGTATAAATTATGGTAATGTAACTGAACATACAATAGAAGTTTGGTTCTAAAAATTCTGTCGTAGTGACTTACTCTTGGAGGATAAGGAAAATCACTAACGTCGTTCGGTTGTTGGACACTACGAATTGAAGCTGGTTCCCGAAGCAGTTCTGCGTAAAACAACACGAGAAGCTGCAAAGGAACTACGCTTTGATCATTCGATTGTAGTTTGGCGTTTTGAGAAACTAGAAAAGGTGAAAAGGAGTCCAAGACCAAAGAAATCGATGATTTACATCTGCTTTACATTGCTGCTATTTATAAACGGCGAAAGCGATACATTTTTCGAACATATTCACAACGGCAAGGAAACTTAAACATTGTACGGTAAGGAACATCTCCTATCCATGTTTGAAGTTATATGGCTAGTCAACCTTCACCTCAGTGTTGTCAAAATTCAGCATATATCAATAGATATAATAAGTCACAGCTAGGCTTAAACAATGCATGCGTGTCAAACCTACACTACTTGACTCATAACAGGTCAAGTAATCAAACTTATACTACTTGGCTCATGTTTTAATACCATCCATCAACTGCAGCCTCTTTCGCCGCTACCTGTTTCTCCTGCCACCATATGCCGTTCTTCATGACGCATCATCATAGGTATTCTGCCTTTATTGGCAGGTCACTTCCCGCAGCTGAGAAGCTTCTATGCTCCGCGGTCCTCCGCTAACCTTTTCGTCTTCACGTTTCATCTTTCTGTTTTAATGCCATCCATTAATTGTAGTCTCCTTCGCCCCCTCCCTCTCTTTTCCGCCACCTAACCCTCTAGGACTTCCCTCATTATAGAATCTCTTCTTAGGCAATGTCCCAACCAGTTTCTCTTTCTCTTCCTAATAATATCTAAAAGTGTTCTTTTCTCACCCACCATTTCTAACACTCTTTCATTCGTTTTCCGCTCGACCCAACTAATTCTTTCCATTCTTCTCCACACCCACATCTCGAAGGCTTCCAGTCGTCCTTTCAAAGTAATGTTCCAACCAGTTTCTCTTCCTCGTTTCTATTACACCTAAAATTGTTCTTTTTTTTTCTACTATTTCTACACATTCTCATTTCTTTCCCGTTTGATCCAGCTAATTTAGTACATTCTTTACCAAGCACACATTTTTTAAAACGGAAAATGCTTCGCTAAATACCTAAGCTCACTATTTGCAGCAGATGCACAAATTGGGTATCATTCTATCTACATGAATATTATATACTATGTCGATTACAGGAAACAGCTTCTTGCTATCTATTACAATATTTACTGTACAGTGATTAGCGTTAAAACAGGAAATGATTGATTTGTACCACTTCCGGTTTGAATATTACATTCGTCAGGGAACTCGATTCTTAATTATTGGCTCTGTACATCGTGGCCAAAATTAATGGTAATCCATCAAATAGTTCTTGAGACTGTTTCCTTGATGGACTGCGGACAGAATGAATATAAGGCTGTAGAGTTTTGGTAAACTAATTTCATTAATGAGTGATGATGGAAAAAATACAAGAAATGGAACCAAGAGAACCACGGGAAAATTTGCAAACACAATATTACACATCAAAAACCCACATGACTGGGGTTAGTATATCATAGATAGCAACTCTACCACTGAGCCATCAATCACCCGCTTATTAGTTTTATTAATTATGATATTCAGTGGCGTATTTAGGGGGGGGGGCTTCCGGGCTTAAGCCCCCCCCCCGAAATCTTACTTATTACAGTAAAGTATATGAAATATCTTGCAGAATTTTCACATTTTCAGGCAAAGCCCCCCCCGAAAGTTAGCAAAGCCCTCCCCGAAATAAAATCGTAAATACGCCACTGATGATATTAATATAAATTAATGAATACCTGCTCATTTTAATTGTTGAACATTACATTGTATACTTCGTAAAGTCAAAAATTATAAATTTGTATTTACTGTACATACGTATGTTGACAATAAGCAAATGCTATCAGAATGGTTGTTGAGATTTCTTTTCCATCACTGCGTTTCGTCTGGTTAAAAAGTTGTTTGCAGTGCTTTGGAGCAACTGCAGGTGGGAGCACGATAATATTTGAGACATACTGGCGACTTTTTTTGTGTGTTAAAATAACACCTTCCTCATAAACCAGTACATAACTGCAGTAGCAATTCTCTACCTAAGTGATAAGACATCTCCAAATACAAGAAACTAATACTAGTTACAGTATATATTCATTATGGTGTATTTCTTTTATTTTAACAGCTACTAGCTAGGGATGGCCAATTCCAGAAATTTTACTTTCCGGAAAGTAATTTTGGAAAAATTCCGGATTTTTCCGAATTCCTAATTTTTTTTTCTGAAGTAAAATATCCGGATTCCGGAAAATGTTGGCCATCCCTAATATATATATATATATATATATATATATATATATATATATATATATATATATATATATATATATATATATATATATAAATATATATATATATATATATATCAGATTATAATGTGGAAAATGGGGAAACATGAAAATTATGTTCTCCATATTCAAATCTACTTTATTTCATCCTCACGGGAAATTAACTGAAACGTTCGAAATGCATTTCTAAACGTAGTTAATATTGTCCTCGAGTTCGCTTAAACGGGATTGAGCATAAACTTAAACGGAATTATAAGTGAAGAAATTGAGCATAAACTTATTTTTCCCTTGTGAATAACGGGCTTTTCTTAATGTAAAACAATGCAAAATGTGTAAACTTACTGAGACAATTTAAGACATATTGCCATATAAATTCCTGTCTAATACAGTACACCTAAGAGAAGCTTCTTGACTGTCCAACTGATAGTTTGCAATGACCAAGATTTATTCGAAATTAAATCCAAGATTTCTAATTGCAAGATAAGTCGGCTGTTATCCACTGCAATTTGCTCTTCTATTTCATTTTTTTAACTATTCAACTTGTTAAAAGGTTTTCAACTTCCACAGTTTAGTTTATTCTCTTGAGTTAGAAACTGAATTATAAAGATTATAATGCAGATAAATGATTGTAGTATTAGTAAGGTCATGCATGTATGCTTGTAGAACAATATTCTAATTTATTAAACAATTTTCAATTTTAAACTTATCAAAGCTTTTTTTTTACCGTGTATCTAGGAAATTAAGCTGCGGTGATATCTTACCCAGAGGGTTGGGAGAAACACGCAATAACAAATCATATGCATGCCGATCCAAGGGATGTTGTTTCCCGGGTAACCGGATACTAGAGACCGTATGCCTCACGTGATTCAATTGTAAGCCGGAAATTACGTGACTGAACGAGCTATGAGATATCCCATCGATTGTCCCACAAATAGCATGACATCGATTTTCGGTGCGGAAGATTAAAAAAAAGTAGCTTTTTAAGAATATTATGTGTAACGTGAAGAGCTGGACGCTAACATTTCATTTGTAAGGTTTTATAAGTGACTTTTAATAGCATTAAAAAGTTTCGAGCTCCATATGGATTAAAATATACTAAAACATTTTTCTAGTGTTTGATGAAATGTACGTGTTTCTTGTTTTATACTGAAAAAAATGTACTCTTTTAATTATTTTTTTTCTATATAAAGTTTCATGAATTCCATACATTCTTACTAAGTAACGGAAAATTGGTGTGAAAAGTTACCAGAATATAATTAATATGCTTATCAAACAAATTTTACTTTCTTACCACATACCACCACATACCACATACCCTTAGATTGGCAAACTCAAGCCGTTTAAGACATTATAACAACGATCATAAGACATGTCTGCCATGGGTTTGCATCCCGTTTAAGGATAGGAATGACAAGTAGTTTCCTCTCATCACTCATTTCGTTGTCATTTATTTGTCATTGTGTCATTCTGTCTAAAGAGCAGAAAAAATGCTTCAATACTCCGAAACAAGCCAAGCCAAAAAAAATATAAGAAAAGAAAAATAAAACGAAAAAATAACCAAAAATAGTATTAAGTTTATTTACTACAGGAAACAATACTGATTTATTGATGTTCTTATTTTAAAACTAAATCTACAAGAATATACTGCAGCTAAAATAGCTAATCAACCACATCACCAAGTAGTTTGTGCATTCCAAGTTAACGTTTTATAACATGTTTGCACCATTTATTTATATTATAAATTATCTTTCTTTTATGCAAATAAAACAAATGAGTACAAATCCAAAATGTGGTATTTCATAACTCAGGAATCAATAATATGCACAAAGAAAATATATATGCGTGTTAAGCTCGTTAAGATATACTATCATTGCAGGCTCCAGAAAATACTTTAAAAATCAGTAAATTCACTACCTCTGATTGATTACATGCACAACATATTTTTATCTCTCGGTAAATTTGATAGTGCAATATTAACGACATACCATCTTGGTGAGACTGCTCGTCTAAATTAAATATACAAAAGCTACGGTAGATAAAAAATAATAACTTAACTTATTGTTTGTGATATCAAATCCTATATAAATCAGAGAAGACCACTTAAGAATAATTAAGGGAAGAATAAAAAAAATATGATCATTGAAAATAATATGAGTTTACTAAAGTGTGAATTGCTTATATGTGTGGAATTTTGAAGTTTCGGTGGATATTATAAAAATGTGTTTTGTTGATTTATCTATGGGGTTAAGTATTAGGTTTAAATTTTGTTCTTACACAGTTTGCATTACATGCAGAGAGCGGAAGAAGAAAAGTAAAATTTAAGATAAAAATATACTTTGGCTGTGAGATCGAGTGTTCGTACGGTAAATATTCTTATTTCTCTGGTCTTTATTGACAGAATTCTCTACAGCTGTATGATATAGAACTAAAATTAAAAATCTATTAGATATTTATTATTTGACTCAGCCCCTACTTGAGATGAAGTAACTGAATAAAATCCACTTCCCTCAAGAATTATACTATTGTTTTTTTTCTTCCAAATAAAATAAAATTACAATTACGAAAGTTTCGTATTAACAATAATGTGCTCAATAAATCTATACGTCCTCTATATCTATACGTCCTCTAATAAATACCTGCTCTTATGTTTAGGACTGGTTTATATCAAAGAAAATTAAATGAAAATTTCGAGAAATTAGTATGGAGATTAATTACTTATTACAAATAAATATTCTAATTTAGGAAGTAGGATAATGACTATAATTTCAGGACGCCACAACGTCCCTATATGTATCCAAATATCCTGCTTACATTTTCCAAATAACTAATGGATAAAGGGAGAATTTAAGCTAACTTCTAATTTTGTTAATCCATTAATTACTAAAAACATCTCTAATTAAGAAGGGACCTGTAGAAATACGGGTTACAGTAATCAATTAATCCTCGCCCGTACTCCTTACATTTTAAAGACTTGACCTTGACTTACAGGAGACAGTCTGGCTTAACCCTGATTCTGAGACTCCAAATTAAGTCTACCATAAGGAATCTATCTAAATTATATATGTAGGATAGGTTGGTCTTGGGATATGTTGTCAGCCTTCACTCCACGGCTCTGACTAGAATTCCTTGCACTCAAGGAATGAGGAATTAGGTCAACACTCACTCTTACATTTACCTGCATGAAAGTTGCAGTGAGAAAAAAATCTAATCATTTACAGCACCTTAATGTGCTAATTAATACATGCATGAGAGATCGAACTCAAGCGCATTCGGATTCAAATTAAAAGTTCTTCCGCCACAAGGACGGAACCAAGTCTATTCGAGCGTCACTCATCTCCGACATAGTTCCCATAAGAAATTTACATACTTCCGTTCTAATCAATCAATAAATGATCAAATTTGCCTCTGTTATAGGCGTAGGATCAAACGTCTAAAAAAATAAACTGCATTCCTAATTTCCTCTCATTGTTTAATCTATCTCACGGCCAAAGCCCAGTTGCATTAGCGGACATCTGTAATGTAGCAGAATCTCTAATCCGACTATGTGCAGTAACTAACTAGAGGTGATTCTCTCCAAACTGCACTATTCACATCCAGTGCAGCGGACTGGCTGGCCGAGATCCTATATTCAAGAACTCCTACAACACACAGCAGCTAAAGATGGGGGAGGCTGCCTTTTTTGTATGTTTTGGCCTGCTAAAAAAATAGGTACAAAACATTCCTTTAATTTTCTTTAGCGTCAAGTACTCGAATGGAAAATTCCAAGCAAGAGAGACTGAATACGATGGGAATCTCTACTAGACTCCATCGACATGCTTCTAAAAGCCACCCCCCCCCAAAAAAAGCATGTAAATATCAAAGTTACAAGCTGTATAACTGTAAAAAAGAATATGATTAAATCTTAAATTTGTGGAATAATTCTCTAATATTAATACACATAAATATACAATATAAATTAAGTAAATATTACTGTACGCCATTAATAATAAATTTATATGAATAAATATATACCAGTAAATTAATGTACTCTAGGGCTGGATATCTACCTTATAAATAAACATAATTATTAAATTGAGAAATATTTAATTTTACCTCTAACATTTGTAACTTATTCCAGCAAGATCGCAAGACGTATCTTGCAAGGGTACGATATCAGGACTCGAGTTGCGCAATAAGAATTATATATACTTAAAGAGCATCAAGCAGTTAGTTAATTACAAAGTTATTAGCTGCAGTCCACTAATAGGGAAAAAGTGATAGGACTCCAAATGTAACATGGAGGTCTATGGCAAATACAAGAAGAAAAGTGTTTCTCCCGTCTCTCCTATATGTTTGGGAAGGAAATATAGCGATTCAAATGGCATGTTCAAGCCACACAGTTGATGTGCAAAGTAGAAAGCATATAATGATCCAAACAAAAGCAGTTCGTAAAATGTGTACATCTTACAATGTCCATCGACTACCGGTGTCTCGATAGTAGAGCGTTCACTTCCGGTACTTGGGGTCCCTGGTTTGATCCTAGCTCGCGCCGTGTGGACTTTGTGGTGGACAAACACTGTGCTCGTGGGTTTTCTCGGGGTTCTCCCGTTTCATTCCACCTTCTTCATTTCACCCATCTCTCATCATCACCGTCTCCTTTAGCCTAACCAGCATAAACGTGGGACGTAAAACTTAAAGATTTCATTTTCATTTTTCAAATGTATCCAAAATGACCTGCACAATATTCAGGACATTTGTTTGATAGCAAATTTCAATCTTGGGTTATCACAGTGTTCAACAGAAAGTGTATATTGGACCATATATTTGCAGATATGTAACTAAAGGCAAATAAAATTTGCTTCAAAAGCCAATATAATAATATATATGTTAATAGCTGTGTCTGTGAACAATAAACTTCAGATCCAAATTCCAGAAAGTGACTATATTTCTGACTCTTAATCTATTGAACCACCTGATGATCTCGATCAAATTTTTGACGTAGATGCAGTTCTGGCCTGGGAGTAATTTTAGCTATCCATTTTGATGGTAGAACTTAGGGTTGAGGAAGAAGAGGAAATTATAAAATAAATAAATAAAACTTAATAACTCTTGAACCAAACGACCGATTTCGATCAAATTTTCAACATAGATGACGTTTGCACCTGAGATGGATTTTACTATTTCATTTTGACGGGAAGGACGGGAAGATTTTTTTTTGTAAGTGACTAGCCGTTCCGGCTAGAACCCTGTTAGAGGGTTATGCCCTCTTTTAGGGAACTGAAGTATGGAAATAGTTGCTGTGTGTGACTTTATGAGGGTCTCAGAGTTCTTTACTAAAGCTTATTATAACTATCAAAGACTTAAGGACCTTTGCCGGCTTTAACATCAGGTAGGAAAAGGGTGGCAGAGCAATTTCATGATGTACATGAATGCTAAGTCTCGAGGACGAGTAAATAAGATGCAACTTAGTTGTCATCATATAGGTTGTATGCTGTGGAGATGAAAATGGTAGATGAGGCGAGGTGTATGCTCACATCATAACACGGGAAAAAGTTAGTTGACGGGTGAAGTTATCTTCTCGCCTAGGAGCTACTCTAGGCATTGATGAAGACAGTCGGAGCCCATGTTAGTTGTGGATGGATTTATTGTGCAACATAGGATGGAAAGATGAGCGGGAGATGATCATGAATTTGATAGTCAGCAAGTAACTACAGGTCTAGTGCATCAGGAGGTAGTGTGTAACAGTACAGAGTATACAGGAGTGAGAGCGGTGGATGGAAATATCGAAATGCTGATGGGTGGAGTGCCATATGGGATGGAGTGCATAGTAGTCAGAAGTAGAGGATGGTGTGCTTCATAACGATTGTGTATGTAGGGACGGGAAGATACCCAAAAATCAATAAATATAAAATAAAGTTGACCATCTTCGTGAATAATTAACTTTTGAACCACCTGATCGACCTCAATCAAATTTTAATATAGGTGAAGTTCAAACCTGGGAAGCTTTTTTATTTCATTTTGATGGTAGAACTTAGGGGAGGGGAAGAAGAGGAGGGAGGGTAAATATATGAAAATTAACAAAACTAATTCTTGAACCACCCGCCCGATCTCGATCAAACTTTCAACATAGAGTTAATCCATTCTAAGTGATCAAGCATGTGCCGCTCTAAGATCTCCAAAAATCTACTTCTTTCATTAATGTTTATACAATATCAGGGTACTTCAAAACCGCAATTAATTATCTTTTAAAACATCTCGTAGCGACGCAGCTGCTGCCGCCATTTTGCGTTTTCTCGATTTCAGGCCTTTACGTTGTTTTGAATATATCAGCATGTGTTTATCCTAGGAAATTGAAAATTGCTAGGCGTATCCAAATTATGCAGAGCTAAAACTTTGTCCTGTTAACATTATTGCCTAAAACCACTTGAAAGGGGTGAAATTAGGGTCTACAGTAGCAATATGTTTGGACATTGTAAACATGTTTGAGAAAAGGAAGAAACTGACGTAGAGGTCTGAATTTGTGCATGCGTGTAGTCCGGGGTCATAAGTTTATGCTCAAAAATTTGCATACCTGTAGTTGCTCCCAAAAGCCTGAAAAATATAAATTTGGGGAATTGTATCAATTTGCCATATTTCACTGTCCAATACCTCCAGTGAGCCTACATAAAAATTTAAATGAGAATAGTTACTCATTTAGCATAGCGTAACACACAACAAAGCGCATTTTGTGTTTTTGAGCAGAAGGGGGGCAATGTATTAAGGAATGACGACATACTCCAGGAGGTGTTTTGTTCACAAATTCAACTGAAAATTTGTTGCTGACGTAAACTAGAGTAGGATGAATGGTTAGTCCAGTCAAGGTTCTCAAGCTCGTTTTTCTTTCCTCTGGTTGTGCCTCACTGTTCTATCACACCCACAACAGCACTAGTGAAGAATGCCGTTATCAGCAGAAGGCGAAAAAAGTCAGAATGACAGAAAGTCCGCAAGTACTCATTGCTCTTGCCGATTGCTATATAAATGATATTTAATCATGTTTATCTATTCTTGTTTTAACTACCAACTCATGCAGGATATTGTTGTCCTTTTGTTAGATCCCAGGCAGCATGTTTGCTTGCCTGTAGCTTTCATTTGATTTTATTTCACTTTCGCTTATACACAAAAGCTTGTTTCCGCTTAGCGCAAGCTGTAGTGCGGGCAGCCCACGCTTCACTTGAGAGACGCTTTTCTTTAAATTGAATTAAAAACCAGCAGACGTTCGATTTTCAGTTGTTCTAAAAAACAAAGTGACGCTGACCTCTTAACTTTTGGAGACAAGATAGTGTTCGTGTTGTTCTTTTTAGCATTCACCTTGAATAAAGGACAAATTATTATTATTAATTTTGACGTCTAGTACTCTAGTCCCACGTACCTATAATTTCGCTCTTTATTTCCTGATATTTCGGTAACCATGAGGCATAACAAATTATATTATTTATGTATAAAGTGAACATAGATGACAGTAGATTTGAGCCTACGAATTTCGCGAAAGAATACAGAACTGTTGCAAATGTTTTAATATAAACTTCAAGTTTAACTTACAGTATAAACTTTACTTGAATTATGTGTTTAAAGTGTAGATAATAGTATACATGAGAACCCCCTTGTCTTCCGTGCGCGAGGATACTTCTTACTGTTCCACTACGTAGGGAAACGATGTCTTTTCATGTGCAAGTGGTAATAGAACACACAGGAAACCCAGATCATGTCGTATTCACACTCCAACATGAAGTGTGAATACACTGTGATCTGCGTTTCTTATGTGTTCCATCACCACTTCTACGTCAAATAAAATCATTTTTATACGTAGTGCAGCACTAAAAAGCATCCACGTGCACGTGACATGCAATATGTGTTTCAAATCCCCCACACATACTCAAACACTACGTACAATGGCACATTATTATTATTCACATACCATATAAAAAACATTCTTAGAAAAACATCTTAAGTGCAAGGGCAAATTTCAAGAATGCATAAAAATAAGGGAGGAAGTACCAAGCGAAAACGCACACATAATAAGTACAAGGTCTATATTATTTTTAATCAAGAAATATAAAACACTGTAAAAGTTAATGCTTAGAATGACGTACTCAGCAGCATACAAGTGCTTACCGGCCAAGTGATGACTTTTTAATATCATATTCAACACTCAATCTACACAAAAGATTCACTCATTAAGTAGAATAGAAGATTTCAAAGTACCAATAGACAAACAGATAAAAATCGTACACGTGGTTCACGATCCACGCACTTTACTTACACGTCGTTGTACGTTCCTTTCCCTACAAAGAAAAAAAAACTCATCCCTACCGCATCCAGAACACAACTTACCAATCCACAATAATGCATGTTCCTGCAATTTCAATATTTACTCAACCTTCTTCAATAAAATATAATATTTTTTGACATCAAACTACGTCTTCACCACTGCAACTTCCTTTCTTCTCCTTCTATTTTCGATCGGGACTTTTATAAATGTTGCCAGGTTCATAAGATATTATTATATTTTCTGTATACACAAAAATAAGTAAAAATGTCATCGCACGTAGGCTGGACCTCCGCCTACAACTGCAGGACGTTATACGACCCGCAAGAAAATTCTCGAAAATGCAAATTACCAGTAAGTGAAAGTAAACAAGAAAAAAAAACAAACTTCCCGTTGCGTTCAGCTCACAAAAACTTCTACGCAATGATGCAAACCTCTACGGAATAACCTCCTAACCTTCCCTTTTCTGCACAAAAACCACCAAGCAATCACGCTAGACCTGCTACTACTGCATACAGCTCTCAAACATTTGAAGAGCGTCCGCCGTGAAAAAAAAAAAAAATATAAGAAGAACAACAAAGCTGAAGACAGGTACGTTCCTTTTTATTTTCGTATCAGTCGATAAGTAAATAAATGTCGCTTTGTTACCCCCTTTCTAAGTTCGTACATACTCAATGAATAATCCCTAAAAGTATGAGCGTCCTGCTCCTTCGGAAACTGATGCAGCTTTACGTATACTTCAACCAAAGTGTAAACATTGTTCTGTTCTTTTTATACAAAAAGGTAGAAACTTCAAGTACTCGCGGCTAATATAGCAAAGTATTGGACATTGGTAAGAAGCAACGTCGCCTTGCTAGTCATAATAAAACCGTAACTGTGAAGAAAGCTTGCCGCAAGCCTTGCCCTGATGTAGCTAACAGTCTTGCAGCAAGCTAATTGGCTTGCATAGTAGAGCTTGCGGAAAGCTAATTGACATGCAACGGCAAGTTTGGGGCAAGCTTGCAGCAAGTTTAAATTGCTGTCTGGGATTTACATTCCTCAGTCTGTGTTTACAGTGAGTTAGTGTTCACTGACTGGGGAATGTAGATCAAACAAAAGGACAACAGTTTCCGCATGAGTTGACAGTTAAAACAAGCATAATCATGTTTGAATTGACATAGCAAGCAGCAAGAAAAATGAGTACTTACGAACTTTTTGCCAAGTGTGCATTTTGACTTTTCTCACCTTCTACTGTAGCGGCATTTTTCACCAGTGCTGCTGTGTGTGACAAGACAGTGAGTCACAACTATAGGAAAGAAAGAAGCTTAAGATTCTTAACTGGACTAGCCATTCATCCTACTATATGTTACTTCACATCAACGAACTTCCAGTTGAATTTGTGAACAAAACACCTCCTAGAGTATGACATCGTTCCTTAATATGTTGATCCCGTTCTGCTCAAAAACACAAAACGCACTTTGTTGTGTGTTATGGTATGCTAAAGGAGTAACTATTCCCAAAATTTCAGATTTTTTTTTTTATCCAGGCCCATTGAAGATTTTGGACAGTGAAATATGGCGAATTGACACAATTCCCCAACTTTACAATATTTTTTTCAGGCCTTTGAGAGCAGCTACAGGTATGCATTTTTTTATTATTATAAACTTATGGCCCCGGCCAACATGCACACACAAACTCAGACCTCTACGTCAGTTTCTTCCTTTTCCCAAACATGTCACCCATGTCCAAAAATATTGCTACTGTAGGCCCTGATTTCAAGTGGTTTAGGCAAAAATGTTAAAGAACAGAGTTTTAGCTCTGCATAGGTTGGACACGCCCTGCAATTTTCAATTTGCTAGGATAAACACATGTTGAGATATTCAAAACAACGTAAAGGCCTGAAATCGAGAAAACGCAAAATGACGGCATCCGCTTTCCGCTCCGAGATGTTTTGAAAAATAATTAATTGTGGTTTTGATATACCCTGATATAGTATAAACATTCATGAAAAACATTAGTTTTTTTTTTTTTTTTACGGTCAAGCGGCAATTTTTTTTTTCTCGATCACTTTGAAGGATATACCCCATAGATAAAGTTTGGACTTGGGATGTTTTTTTTTATTATTTTACTTTCATGACACAATGTATGGGGGGAAGGGGGGCACACATGTAAAAAGAAGTAAAAATGACTCTCTTTGAGACTTCATCACGCTTAAGTCACTGAACCGATCTTAATCGAATTATCAATATAAATGAGGTTCACGCCTGGAATCGTTTTTTTTTATGATTTAAAGGACCTCGCACTTTTCTTATGGAACGTGGCTTTCGGCTAATGTTGTTCAAACTTCGCTGGTTGATAGTTCTTAACATGTGGATCAAAAGTCTCAATGGGCACAAAGACCGAAATACACTCCTTCCCCCCCAAAAAAACTGCCTCCAAGTAGCTGGGGGGGAGATTGAACTGATTTCAGCATGTAAAATAATTTGTTGTTTTAATCAACTCAACAAGGACCCCAAACAACCACATGTTAGACTATCAAACTACCCCACTTGACACCGCCCTTTGCAACCACATATCCCCCCCACGAATTACCTTACGGATGTTCCATATTACTGTAGTTTATAGTTGCTCGTATGTGTTGAAATACCTACAGTTTTGGTCTCACCGACGATATAATGGGTTTCACGTATCGCTGATTACGAATCTGAAGTGAGAGTTCTAGAATTCAAGATGGAGGATCAATATGGCGGATCAAAAACACGAAACTCCTGAATGCAGCCACAAATAGCTGTTTACTAGGGTATTTTTGGGTCGTTGATTACGAATCTGAGGTCAAAATTCTTGAATTCAAGATTGCAGATCCAATATGGTGGATAAAAACGTCGAAGCCACAAATCGTAGTAGACTAGAGTGTTTTTAGATCGCTTTTTAAGTACGCAACATTCCTTGATACTTTAGCCACCATGTAGAATTATTCTGCACCCTTGCCCTTTACCAAAATCCACCACAGATATATTAATGCTCAACGGTGTTAAAATAATTCATCAATTATCTGTTCATTATTTTCATCATTTCGGTTTGCAGCATCTAATGTAGTACTTAGCAATGAGTCATCAGGATATCTAATATTCTGTAAATGTCGTGCATGGCCTAAATACCAAAAGACACTTCCAACGTGCGCACATGTACCTAATGTACGAGCACCGCTTTGACATGTACAGTAATAACCTTGAATAACATTTTGATCATAATCCTGGTCATCTTCATCATTGGCTACATATGCTATGAAAACTTGATGTTTAGTTGCATTACGGAACCTTGAGTAGAGACGTATGCGCAGGAATCCCGGTTCAGTTACGTTTTCGTCAAGCTGGAATTGCTCATCGTTATCTCGTATTAGTTTATCTTGGACGTAAGGGGATGAGAGATCTACTTGATATGTGACTACAGTCAAATCTCGTAAGTAGTTTAAGTTAAGTAAAGGGGAAATCAATTAGGCCTTGATCATTCAGCGGTACCCATTGACCGTTCCTTCTAATAAGATTATCTACCTCCGCTCTTGCTTTAACAACGTTCGGCATGATTGACCTATTTCTCATTTCTCTAGCTAATTCAATGGTTGCATCTTGCATGAAAATAACGGGATGGTATCTGTTCAAAATAGCTCCAGCTATGCGATAGAAACTATTCAGTTTCTTTGCATGTTGCAGATTGAACGTTTGTGCTAGAAACTTGGTGGTGGGAGTGCGGGCATTTTATGATCAATTCCTAAATATTCCAGTAAAGGAATTGCATCGCGATATCCTCTGTCTACTAGCACAATGACCAGGATTATGATCAAAATATTATTAAAGGTTACTACTGTACATGTCAAAGCGGTGCTCGTACATTAGGTACATGTGCGCACGTTGGAAGTGTCTTTTGGTATTTAGGCCATGCACGACATTTACAGAATATTAGATATCCTGATGACTCATTGCTAAGTACTACATTAGATGCTGCAAATCGAAATGATGAAAATAATGAACAGATAATTGATGAATTATTTTAACACCGTTGAGCATTAAGATATCTGTGGTGGATTTTGGTAAAGGGCAAGGGTGCAGAATAATTCTACATGGTGGCTAAAGTATCAAGGAATGTTGCGTACTTAAAAAGCGATCTAAAAACACTCTAGTCTACTACGATTTGTGGCTTCGACGTTTTTATCCACCATATTGGATCTGCAATCTTGAATTCAAGAATTTTGACCTCAGATTCGTAATCAACGACCCAAAAATACCCTAGTAAACAGCTATTTGTGGCTGCATTCAGGAGTTTCGTGTTTTTGATCCGCCATATTGATCCTCCATCTTGAATTCTAGAACTCTCACTTCAGATTCGTAATCAGCGATACGTGAAACCCATTATATCGTCGGTGAGACCAAAACTGTAGGTATTTCAACACATACGAGCAACTATAAACTACAGTAATATGGAACATCCGTAAGGTAATTCGTGGGGGGGATATGTGGTTGCAAAGGGCGGTGTCAAGTGGGGTAGTTTGATAGTCTAACATGTGGTTGTTTGGGGTCCTTGTTGAGTTGATTAAAACAACAAATTATTTTACATGCTGAAATCAGTTCAATCTCCCCCCCCCAGCTACTTGGAGGCGGTTTTTTTTGGGGGGAAGGAGTGCATTTCGGTCTTTGTGCCCATTGAGACTTTTGATCCACATGTTAAGAACTATCAACCAGCGAAGTTTGAACAACATTAGCCGAAAGCCACTTTCCATAAGAAAAGTGCGAGGTCCTTTGACAGAGCAACGTAGGGGAGGAGAAGGAGCGATATATATATATATATATATATATATATATATATATATGTATATGAAAATCAATTTATATAAGACTGAAAGTGATATTATTGTAACTTAATAACTGTTGAACTATCCGACCGATCTCAATCAAATTTTCAAGATACATAATGTTCGAATCTGGAAACATTATATAATTTCACTTTAACGATAGATCCTAGGGATGGAGGAGGGGGACGTATAAATACAAACTAATAAAACCTAATTACCTTTCAACCACAGAAACAATCTCGATCAAAGTTTCAACATATATGAGTGTCGGGCTTAGGGTGTTTTTCTTAACGTTTCACTTTGACAATCCAACGTAGGGGAGGGGGAAAGGTGAGATATATGTAAAAAATAAAATAAAAATGACTGTGACTTCATCACTTTTGAACCACACGAACGGTCTCAATCGATTTTTTAATATAGATGAGTTAACATGATGATTTTTTAACATGGATTACTTTAGGCTATTCACTTTGACGATGCAACGAAGAGGAGAGGGAGAGAAATTTTAAAATGATCTAAAATGACCGATATTAGTGTTGAATCCATAGTTTTCGGGGTCGATGAGAGAAACGGTGACACTTCTGATGCTGTTTCAATCCAAGTTCAGCCCTGATAGTAGGGGGGGTAGGATACAACGTATGGGAGCGGGATAGCATTTAAAATGATCGAAAATGACTAATATTAGTGTCGAATCCATAGTTTTAGGAGTAGGTCAGATTAACAGTGACAATTCTGATGTCGTATGCTGAAGCACAGCGGAGGGGGAGGGGAGCTATATATACTAATGATCGAAAATGACCAATATTAGTGTCTAACCCATAGTTTTCGGGATTATTCAGAAGAACAGTGACATTTCCGATCCGTTTTAAAATCAGCCCCGCCAGTTGAGGAAGGGATATATATATATATATATATATATATATATATATATATATATATATATATATATATATATATATATATATATATATATATATACACTATTTTTCTTAATTTAATACAGCGAAATCGGGTTGCGTCTTAGATTCGAGTAATCATCGAGAAGTTCTTAAAAACTACTTTGCTAGCAATGAATATTTTTAATTTTGTATCATATTCAATCATTGAGACTGCAATAGTGTCCTGCGCTTGCGCAGCACGTGCGGGTTTGCTAGTATATATAAATGTAATGTATGCAAATTGAGCGGCTTGGGCGAACGTAATGAAATACGTAAATAACGCACATTTCTTTTTTAGCTTTCGAATTTACTGGAAAATAAGGTTAGCCATATCCATGCAACTTAATACAGTGACACATAAAAAAAAGCGTCCACTGACTTCTGCAGGTACATTTCCGAAATAAAAATATACATACTTTTAGGAAGTTCGATCACAACCTATTTCACCTAATAAATTAATTTTACCAGAAGTGGCACTTACCGTTATTCTCGCCCGAATCGTTCAAGTAGTTTCACACAGTCAAGCATTAGACAACCTATCGTAATAAATGTTTTCCTTCTTCATCTTTGCCATAGACATAACCATTTTCAAAGAGTATATAGGCCTATTATTAAGGAACATTTGCGGAAGCTTCAAGTTTCAGACGAACCTGAGAGAAAGTCATCAATTTTTAAGAATAAACCTAAGAGCACGTTGAGGCAAGCCGCACGAAACACGCTAACAGGATAACAACAAAATATGTACCATAAAAAATATTTAACAGTAATTTTCATCTGGACGCGGTGTGGTGCCATAGGTTACAGCTCGTATTATCATTGTCAGTAAATTACGCAGGGACAACAATGAGAAAATTTCAAACCTGATGTTGAATATAGAAAAACATATCATATATGGCGAAGTACATGGTTTTGTTGTTTGTGGATTCATAACAACCATACACTGCCAATATTTTCCTACTCCCCTACAACATACCTCCCCTCTTTCCCTCACCTACTTAGAACAGTTCTGCCTCCGATCACAAAGTTTTGATTCTGTACTATAGGGTAAAACGAGGAGACACTACACTAGCGTATGAACTTTTGTTGTGGAAATGTATCTACATGAAAACTTAAGTGCAGTCTATGCACTTTAAGAAGAAAACAAATCAATTGTGTCCCTTAGGAAGAACCTCAGTGGGTATTTTAGAAATTTCAAAAGTATTTACTTTTGAGTGAAACGTAAAACAAGACGAGAATTGCCGCACTAAATACTCTCTGATTCTTACATTAATATGCCTTATTCACCAATTCACACACAGCGTTACATACAAAGTGCAGGTTTCGTTTAACTATTTTGAGTACATAATACACTGGATTCAGACAGATGTGGAAGCTATGAGAAAATATTTTTTTTCCTAACATTCTACACAACTGCTAATGCTCAGTTCCACTCGGGTAGCATCTACTGTAGTTTACTTCCTGGTTGCTTTATATGTTTGGCCTGTCTTAATCCTGGAAATCGAATGCTATTTTCAATTTATTTATTTATTTATTTATTTTTGTTTCATGCTTACAAATCTGGAAGCCAAAATGATAACTTCTGCTGACTCTTTGAACTTTTTAATTTGGCGAGAAAATGCTGGAAAGGAACTGAACTGGTAGAAGTGATGTATGGAAGTGAACTACAAGTAAATATTGAGGGATTGATTATATTTCTGGTAATTGATTCTGGAAGAAAAATAGAAGTTGGGGAGTTACTTTTGGTATTATTAGAGTTGCTTGCTAGGTTATTGGTTTCACTGTGGCAGGAGAGAGGCTTTTTGAGATTCTCGATGAAGGTTACTGTTCATGTGAATGAGCATGAACACATGCTCTGGAGTGAGTAGATGAAAGTGGTGACAGGCACTAAAAAAGGGAAAAGAAGGCCCATAAATTTGAGATTGCATTCTTAAATACAACTTCGGCAGCGACTCTTTTACACGAGGATATATACTGCGTTTTTCAAAATTGTTTTGTAGTTTATATGCAAAAACTTGGAAAGGTAATCACAAAACTCTAACAATTGTACTGTAAAATATTTATTAAGTTTAAATTACAATTCGCTCTACTATGATCAATCAAACTTACATTTCAATAAAAATTCGAAAATTACATCAGTAGGCATTTTTCTATGAATGCGACAAATTATTTTCCATTTTGCTCCACTGACCTCTACTCCACTTGCTTGATGGAACGAATGACATTACACATACTTACATAATGTTGCTGTCATCTGGTGTATACTAGAGAAACTAGAGCACGCGTGGCATCTGCCCATCTGCATTGTCTTTGCTAGTTTTGTCCTACATCAATCAGCTCTAAATAGTACACTGCTAACCTTACACTGCTACTTTCTCACGTTACTAATTGAACCTGTATTTATGAAATATTAACAAAATTGCATGAATTGTTTCTGGAAAAACACCATTCAAAAGAAACTCGCCCCGAAAGCAAACTACCTTTTTGAATTCACCATCCCCTAGAAGAACGACTTTAACCGATGGTAGGGTTGATAATGAAACATTGTTTTATGAAATATGAAAAAAAAAAAAGTGGGAACCGTTTTCAAGAAAAATGCAAATTTTGACTTTACCCTTCAGTTATCTCCACTTTTTTTTTCAGGAGTAGGAAGAAAATTAAAAAAATAAAATAAACTCTCTTTGTTTGTCTTACAAAGACCTGAAATTAAAAATGCTGTATCGACACGTTAATCGGTATGGCTCCTAGGCGACTGAGCATATTTATATTGGGATGGAAGGGCAGATGGAGGGGCGAACACACGGCGAAACACCAAAACAAATCAATTACCCAGGAAATAGGGGCCATAAGACCTATAAACCTGTTGAAACCATAAATTCATTTTTTACTACCATATTTTCATCTCTTCTAAATTCACTCGAGAGTTGCTTCGTGGCTAAGCGGTTAGCGTACTCGCCTTTGGCGTGAGAGACTCGCATTCAATTCCCGGCGGGAGTTCATGTGATTCGGATTCCAAGTTAATCAGTAGACCCCGTCTCATATAGCCTGGCTGCTGAAAGCGATGCTAAACCCAAAATCAGCTCAAATCTACCGTAACTCAAAAGTTCAAAAAGGGGGGTGCGGTGCCAAAGTGGTAGAGCGTTCACCTCCGGTGCTTAGAGTCCCCTGTTCGATCCCACATCGCACCGTGTGGACTTTGTGGTGGAGAAACATCGTGCTCGCGGGTTTTCTCGGAATTCTCCCGTTTCCTCACGCTTTCTTCATTCCACCATTTTTCACTCATTTCTCATAATCACTGTCTCCTTTAGCCTAACCGGCATAACTGTGGGACGTAAAACTCAAAGATTTCATTTTCACTTCAAAAGTTGAAAAGAAAAGAAAGAAGTAATTTGCATATCAAAGAAAGTAATAGCAAACGCACTCCGATTTATAAAATTTATTAAGTCACACTTCCTTCATAAAACATGGAAAATAGAACTTTCATTTTTATAACGATTTTGCCAAATGTTAATGCTAGTAAGTCATTATTTTTTGTGTTTCTACCAACAGGAATTCTATAAGATGCATTTCAGCCATTTTGTATATACAAATCAAGGTACAATTTCCATAAATTTTGTGATACGAATATGGTCCTTTTTATTTATTTTTCCTATTGTATTTGGTCTAGGAATTAATTCGTGCGGTTGGTACGCACACATTGAAGCTGTAGTACAAACACAAAATACATAAATACCTTAAGAAAAATATTGTCCATCGCTAGCCACCACTTTCGCCCATCTGTCAGGCAATGTACGAATTCCGTGGCGAAAGAAGTCCTCATCCTTGGAAGCGATCCAGTCAGAGACCCATGTTTCGATATCTTCTGAAGAAGTAAACCGCTGTCCAATCAAATCGTTGTTCATGCAATCGAACAAGTAGTAGTCCGAAGGAGCAACGTCTGGTGAATACGGCGGGTGGGGTAAAACTTCCCATCCGACATTTTCTAAATAGGTTTTGACCGGTTTTGCGACATGTGGGCGAGCGTTATCATGTTGAACAATAAGTTTATCATGTTTGTTCTCCCATTCTGGTCGTGTTCTGGCCAGGGCTTGCTTCAAACGCATTAATTGTCGTCGATAACGTTCTCCATTCATAGTTTCACCCGGTTGCAGCAGCTCATAGTACATCACACCTTTCATACCCCACCATATGCACAGCATAACCTTTGCACAGTGAATATCTCGTTTTGGTTGTGATGGACCTGGTTCACCTGGTTTCACCCAGGCCTTTTTTCGTTTAGGGTTCTCGTAATGGATCCACTTCTCATCACCCGTAATAATTCGATGCAGAAACTCCTTTCTGCTCTGTCGTTGAAGCAGCAATTCGCAAATGGTTGTTCGTCTTTCAACGTCTCTGTCTTTCAATTCATGTGGAACCCAATGTGACATCTTTTGAATCATTCCCATGGCTTTCAAGCGTTTGGAGACTGTTGTTTGATCAACGCCTAATGCTGCTGCAAGTTGTTCCTGCGTTTAACACGAATCCTGCTCGAGCAATGCTGTCAATTCTTCGTCTTGAAATTTTTTTGGCTGTGCAGCTCGCTCTTGGTCTGCCAAGCCGAAATCACCACTTCTAAACCGTGCAAACCACTTCTGACACGTTCGCTCAGCTAGAGCATGGTCACCATACACTTCCACCAAAATACGATGACTTTCAGTCGCACTTTTCTGCATGTTAAAGTAATGCAGCAGGACACCCCGCAAAAACACTTTATCAGGCACAAATTGCGCCATGTTCACTTAACTACAAACTGGTGTTGATGACGCTTTAATCCACTGCCCTATACTACGAACGATACGCGATGACAGGGGTTTGCAACACATGTGTGGATACACGGAACTGTGGAACGCTCCGTTCGTTGCGCCATCTCTTGTCCACCCGCACGAATTAATTCCTAGACCAAATATTATTTTGCTGTTTAGAAACTTATATGTTTTCAGTATTTTTACTAAATAATTGTTTTTATATATTTATTAATGGTCAGGCGCGCACCAACAAATTTTGTTGGTAGGAATCAAAGTTTGGAGAGGGTTCAATGCCACAAGCCACTACGTCTTTGTAGTATTCCGCGGGTATTATTCTGTACCCGCAAAGACGATAAATAATTGTAAAATAATTCCACCTACATTGTAAAAAAATAATAGATCTAGATTGTTTTTACAAGATGAAGAGTACAGGTGAAGTGTAAGACGAAATTTTCATGCTGCGTCAGTCTTTTATCTGTTAAACAAATATAGTTATATTCAGAAAATGCATAAATATGCATTGAGTTAGGAAGTTTTGGGGGGAGCGCACTTGGTGGACCCCCTTTCCCCGTGGCTGCATCCTTGCTCCGGATTATCACTTTTTGCTTTCCAAATTCTGAGACATAGAGAGAATTTACAAAATCCTGTTTAAAAAAAATATAATAATTATAAGTAAATGAAAAATATTTGCTGTTTCTCTGTCTTTGTCCTAAGTGAAATACACGAGTCAAAATAAACATGCATATTTATTTTCTTACTTGCATCTCTGCTTGAAAGACGTAAGATGAGTATCTTCTAGCAGACGTAACCTAATTCATTGATTCTGCCGTAGCAACAAACTTGGTAGTTAATAGTTGACGTGATTAGCAATTTATAGTTGAGAAAACTTAGATTAAACTTGTGGTTGGCCAACCAACAATATTTGCTGTCATTTGTTTAACAGTTTTGTAAAGCTTCTTCCATTAGGAGATCGGGTGATTCAAAAAATATTATATCAAACCACACACACACACACACATACACACACACACACACATATATATATATATATATATATATATATATATATATATATATATATATACTATGTGATCAAAAGTATCCGGACACCCAAAAACATACGTTTTTCATATAAGGTGCATTAGGCTGCCACCTGCGGCCAGGTACTCATTATCAGCAACCTCAGTAGTCATTACTCATCGTGAGAAAGCAGAATGGGGCACTCGGCGGAACTCACGGACTTCGAACGTGGTCAGGTGATTGGGTGTAACTTGTGTCAGAAGTCTCTACGCGAGATTTCCACACTCCTAAAGGGAATAAACACGGATCGCGTCATGGATCGGCGACCGATGCACTCGAATAGTTCCTACACAGAAATGCTAGATCAAATGGATCAAGAACAAAGGGATATACCAAGTTTAAGACCACAAGGTAGGCCTAATCTATCGAGAACGAACATAATGGATAAATCGACTAAGGAAGAAGGAAGAATATCATCGCAGAACGACAAAAGAGTGAGAGACTCACCAGTCAACAAGGACAGTAAGAAAAGGAAGGACGGCACCCCAACAAAAAAACAAAGCAACATGGAAGATGATGATAACGATGACAGCCAAATTTTAAGTGATGGAGAGGAGACGAAAGATGAAGATGAATCAGCCAAAATACAAGAGGAAGATTTAATAAAGGAGTATGAAACAGCTTTAAGTTTTGTAGAACAAGCTGTCAAGAAAAGTAAAGCAAGTTCGGCAATCACACGTACAATTAACAGGAAGCTGATTGGTTGGGTAATAAAACAGTCAAAGGTAGAAGGGTTAAATAACCACCTAAAGATGGAAAATAGAAAACTCAAAGAGGAAAACGAAAAATTGAAGGAAGACATTGAGAAACTTAAACAACAAAAAGGAACAAGAGCAGAAGAAAGACCACTGTATGCAACTATCGCAGGAAGAGAACAGGCGCCAAAACAGACTACAAAGAGAACGCAAATGATTGAAAACACAAAAAACAAACAGAAGCCTACCATCTTCTTGAAAGCAAAAGAAAATGAAAATATTACCACAGTTAAGGCGAACTTTGTCAGATTAGTAAATCCCGCTAAAGAAAAAATAAAAATAACAGCAATGAAAGAAACGAAAAATACATTAATTGTGGAAACTGCCTCAAATGCAGACATGGCTAAGATAACGAATAACAGAAACCTGCATCAGATGGTTAAAGTCGAAAAGCCAAAAAAGAAAAAACCGTTGTTGATAATATATGATGTTCCAGCGGAATTCACCAACGAAGAGCTGGTAGAAACATTAATTGAACAGAACTTTGAGGAAGAAGAAATAGAAAAAGCGAAAGAAGAAATAAACCCACGCTTTAGAACGGGACCCAAGAACAAAAGCAAATGCCATCTTGTAATCGAAACGAGCGCCGGTATAAGAAGGAAGCTGATTGGAGAAGGTAAAATATATCTGATGTATGAGGTCCACGGAGTCAAAGACTTTGTAACTATCCCAAGGTGTTTGTTTTGTTTCGACTATGGTCACGTGAGTAAACATTGCAAAGAGGAGGAAAAAATCTGCATACAGTGCGGAAAACATGGACATGAACGTTCAAATTGTATTGAAAAAGACAAGGCAAAGATCTGTATACCGTGCAACAAAAGAAAAAAGAAATGTGAGGCTAAATCAGAGAAGGACTGCGCGACCTACAAAATGTTTTACGAGCGCACCATCGCAAGGATAGACTATGATGGATAAGTATCCTGAAAGATTTATTTATAAACAACAAGGAAAAAACACAAAAAGTAAAAAGAAAAGTCAGTCCAATATAATAAGAGATGAAATTAGGTCTGAAAATAGAAGCAAGAATTTCTTAAAAGCAAAATTTGAAGATTGGCTAGAAAAATCAACACCAATAAGCAGCGCAGAAAAGGATATTATAATAGAAGGGGGGTATATCGATCTTGAAGATACGAATACGTGTGTAATGCATCTCATTAATCCTGATTTGTCAACATTCCCAAAAGGTTTTGCTGAGAACGTGGTTAAAACTCATGAAAACTTTAAAATAGACAAAATGTATTATGTGGATATTAAAGAGGGAGACAAAGTCATCAGAGTAAATTACTCATCGAATAAGTTTCGCACCAACTTCATCCATATAAGATCAAATAAAGAATCGGCTCTGGAAGACCTAGAAATAGTGTTAAGATTCATTTTAACCCTGGAGATAAGTAAAGATAAAATAAGAAAAGAAATTCTAGTCCCAGCACTTGCGATGGGGTTATGGAGCAAAACGCCGCAAGAAGTAATCCAGAGATTATTCAAAACAATAAAAAATACACAAAAACTAACTCTAAAAATGAAAATAATGGACTCAAGACTCCTCAGTAGCTCAAAACTGGCACTTGAATATTACGAAAAAGAATGTAGCGAGACGGTTTGTCATGGGTACAATGAGAATGAAGTAGAAAAGACTTAGAACACCCACAAACAAAAATAATGAAAGAAAGTATTAAAGAGATGGAAAAGAAAACAGATTGGGATGCATCTGACAAGATGGACAGACTACTAATAGGAAAGGAAAAATATGAGAACAAAGAAATACCGGACACGGAAAAACTATATAAAAACATTGAAACGCAGATGATCCTTGCAAGATTAGAAGAACCTAAATTGCTAACTACGGCATTGAGACACTTAGTGCGACAACATATTGAACTCGGAAAAACCATTGTCTTCCCGCAGTTGGAAGACGTGGATGAAATAGAACTAAAGGCAAATGGGATAACATCTGATCCATACAATCTTTTAGAACATGTCAACAAAGCATACCAAAGAAGACAAATGACACTGGACTTGCAAAAGGTGTATAGAGAGTTCGCTAAACAATATGGGAGAATCGTCTATGACCATAAAGCAGAGTGGCCACATCGCCACGTCAAAATTTTTAATCCTTGACCATCAAAATGGTTGAATTAACTGCAAACAATATGATTAAAATCATGCAGATGAACGCAGGAAACTCAATAACGGTCATGGACGAGATTCAAGAATTAGCAGAAAAAGAGGAGATAGATATTATTCTCATACAGGAACCCTACACCAAAAACAATAAATTAACGGTGATGGGATCAATGGAAGTTATCTATGCAGGAGAGGAACCTAAAACTAACGCAGGTGATAAACCAGGCACGGGGGAGAAACCGAACAAAAATAACACAGGAGAGAAACCAATGGCAGTTATAGTAAATAGAAACAAGAATTTCAAAACATTAAATTTAATTCAATTTAGAGATCCGTGGACAATTAGCATCGAACTTAAAACAGAAATGGGAAATTATAAAATCATAAACTGCTACTGTCAGTTTAGTCTGGACATCGAACCTTTTTTAATAAATTTGACAAAAATATGCGAAACATATAAAAACGACGAAATACTTATTTCTATGGATGCAAATGCCAAATCACCAATCTGGAATAGTAGGATTACGGATGAAAAAGGGAAAAAATTAGAAGAAATGATCGCGCAAAATGAGCTAGTGGTTATAAACGAAGAAGGACATCCGCCAACATTTAGAAACACGCAAGGTGGGGAATCGAATATAGACGTAACATTATCAACATTACACCTAAGTAACAGAATATGCAACTGGAGGGTCTTAGATACGGCCACGCTAAGTGAGCACAATGTTATTATGTTCGAGATTGACGGTACAAATGTGAAAGGAAATATGAAAGCACAAGAAAACACACTAGTCTACAACACCAAAAGAATAAACTGGGAAAAATTTTGGAAAAACATAAACTTACCGAATATAAATGATGATGATGATGTGGATGATTTGTCGGTAAAAATAGAAGCCGAAATAATAAACGCTATCAAAAGTTCAACAAAAACAAAATCACAATATGACAAACCGATTAAAACAAAAAAATTTTGGAATGGGGAGTTGCAAAATCTGAAAACGAAAACCAGAAAAGCAAGGAAATTATACCAAGCCACGTGGGATGCCGAACTCAAAGAAAGAAGATTAGAAAAATATAGAAAAATTAAAAGCAAATATCAAGATAAATTAAAAGAAACAAAATTAAAAAGTTGGAAAGCATTTTTAAGGGAAAACATAAATCTAGACATATGGGGCGAACCATATAAAATAATTAGTAACAAAGTAAACAAGCCAACAACACTTTCTACCCTCAAAATGGACAATGGAGAACATACTAAGGGTTGGGAAAATACAGTAAATTATTTAATGACAAAGCTCTTACCGACTGACGACCCAACTAAAGACAACGATGAACATAGGCAGGTACGAAATCAGATGAAAATACCACCTAGAAATGATGAACAAATGGAAAAAACTACGAATGAAGAGATAGTAGCATACATAAAAATGCTGAAAAACAAGAAAGCCGCAGGACCGGATAATATAAAATCAGAAATATACAAGGATCAAGTGGAGAAATGGGCACCATACTTATCAAGACTGTACAACTTGTGTCTAAAACAGAGAAGGGTACCTAAAAACTGGAAGAAAGCCAATTTAGTCATAATCAAAAAGAATGACGACAAAATGAACGACGATCCAAAAGCTTACAGACCAATATGTCTCCTAAATACAATTGGCAAACTCTTCGAAAGAGTTATCGTAAAAAGATTAAACAAATACAGAAATATAGAAAATGATAGGCTACAACATGGTTTTCGGAAAGGAAGAAGTACTGAGACTGCAATAAGGAGACTTTTGGAACTAATTGAAAAGGGTAAGACGGAGAAATATCAAGTAGTAATATACGTAGATATAAGTGGGGCCTTTGATAACCTATGGTGGCCATCACTATTTAAGCAATTTAAAGAAATGGGGGTACCAAAGTCTCTGTATGAATTGATGATAGATTACTGTACTGATAGGAACACAACATACATAGCACCAAATAAAAATATAACTACATATAGTACAAAAGGATGCCCACAAGGATCCATATCTGGCCCTACATTGTGGGATATTGTAATAGATCCATGTTTGAAATGTCTTAATCGACTCGAAGAAACAGAAGGAGTAGTTGGTTATGCTGATGACATAGCGATAGTGTTGTCGGCATCTTCAAGACACGAAGTAGAAAGAAAGGGAAACATAATACTAGAAAAACTACAAAAATGGTGTTCAACAAATAATTTAACACTTTCCGGAACAAAAACAAAATATACAATTTTTGGACAGAAAATTCAAAGAGGTCCTATTCTAAAGATATCCAACAAAAAGATAGACAGAGTTAAAGAGTTTAAGTACCTGGGAGTATGGATAGATGAAAAATTAAATTACGGAAAACATATAGAGGAGATTACGAATAAGAGCAAAAAAGTAGCACACAAATTACTAACAATAGCAAGAAGAGACTACCAAATCCCTAAGAGGATATTGCAAACTTACAACAAAACAGTGATCATGCCAGTACTTAGCTATTGTGCCAGTGTGTGGTGCCACAGACTTTTTATGAACATAAAACTAAGACAAACAATAAATCGGGCACAAAGAGGGGTACTTATAAGAACCCTAAATGTAATAAAAACCATGTCAACGGAGGCTCTACAGGTACTGGCTCAGGAAGAACCAATACATTTCCAGGTACTAAGACAGGCCTATAAAATGTGGACGAAAAATAATGAAAATGCAAAAATTTTAGAAATACTAGGACAAATTCCAAATAACGAAGCAGAGTTAGATAAAATTATTGAAAGGAAATGGCAACGGGAATGGGAAAACTCAAGTAAAGGACAGAAACTAAAAGAATATATACCGACGATACAAATAAGGAAAGAGATGCCAAACCTAAATAAGGAGACCATGGAGACACTTTCTGGCCATGGACCATTTAAGTCACATTTATACAGGATCACAATAGAAGAAAATCAGACATGTATCTGCGGAATGGCCCAGACACCCGAACATGTAACATGGACTTGTGCACACTTTATAACTAGAGAAGATATAATAAATATTAGAGACGAACTCAAAAATGAAACATGGGAAAACATCAGACAGGATAAAATAAAGCTACAGAAGTTCCAAGAATTGACAAAACACGTAGTGGGAAACATGTGGAACAGAAGAATTGAAAACAGAAGAAGGAGAGAACGGAACACAAACTAGTTTTAGAGAAAATATAACATACAGAATTCTGCTTACAAATAATAAATGCATTTTATAAAATTCCTGGAATGAAAACCGGAATAGGAAGACGCTACTCTTGTTTTGTGTTTAGTGTCAGTGCTAGTGTCATATTGTTAATTGTGTGTCCTATATGTGAATGTTTGGTGCGATCTCAAGAAATAAACAAATAATAACATAAAAGAAGTAATAAAAGACAGGAAAAACTCTGAAGAAATTTGTACAAACCAATATTTGTTTCGCACTGTGTCTCTTGTTGTTATATTGTTATTAATGTATATTCTTTTTAATTTACTTTCAGGTGGCGGTAGAGGAAGCAGCCCAAAATAGTGCAAAAAAAATTGTTTTTAATGAATGACAAATGATAAAAAAAAGAAAATTTATCTTTTATATATTTGTAATATTCTTTTACAGGTTTGTCCGTTTTTTTTTGTAAAAAGGGAAAATAATAATAAAAAAAATGAAATAAAAAATAAAAAAGGTACATTAAAGGGCATGGTTTAAAGTATTAGATGCCATGCTAGTAAAATATGCCTCACCTCAACCTGCTGAGGAATAATAGCCGAAAAAAGGAGAGAGATACACGAAAATAAAAGTAAAGAGAGAAAATAAAGGCAGAGGCAAAGTTGCGACTGCCCTATAATAAGTCCAAAAGTAATTGGCAACGGCAGGGGAATGTGGAGGCCTTAAAACAAAAAAAAAAACAAACTCCTAAACATCCCTAGGTCTACTGTGTTTGATGTGATAGTGAAATGGAAAGGTGAAGTGAAACGTGCAGCACAAAAGCGTACAGGCCGACCTCGTCTGTTGACTGAGAGAGACCGCCGACAGTTAAAGAGGGTCGTAAAGTGTAATAGGCAGACATCTATCAAGATCATCACACATGAATTTCAAACTGCATCAGGATCCACTCCAACTACTATGTCAGTTAGGCGTGAGGTGAGAAAACTTGGATTTGATGGTCGAGCGGCTGCTCATAAGCCACACATCACCCAGGTAAATGCCAACGACGCCTCGTTTGGTGTAAGGAGCGTAAACATTGGACGATTGAACAGTGGGAAAACGTTGTGTGGAGTGATGAATCACGGTACATAATGTGGCGATCCGATGGCAGGGTGTGGGTATGGCGAATGCCCGGTAAACGTCATATGTCAGCGTGTGTAGTGCCAACAGAAAAAATCGGAGGTGGTGGTATGGTGTGGTCGTTTTTTTTTTCTTGGAGGGGGCTTGCACCCATTGTTGTTTTCCGTGGCACTCTCACAGCGCAGGCCTACATTGAAGTTTTAAGCACCTTCTTGCTTCCCACTGTTGAAGAGCAATTCGGGGATGGCGATTGCATCTTTCAACACGATCGTCACCTGTTCATACTACACGGCCTGTGGCAGAGTGGTTACTCGACCATAACATCCCTATAATAGACTGGCCTGCACAGTGGCCTGTAGAACTCTTTTGGGATGTTTTGAAACGCCGACTTCGTGCCAGCCCTCACCGACCTACATCGATACCTGTCCTCAGTTCAGCCCTCCTTGAAGAATAGGCTGTCATTCCCCAAGAAAACTTCCAGCACCTAATTGGAAGTATGCCTGTGAGAGCAAAAGCTGTCATCAGGGCTAAGGGTGGACCAACACCATATTGAATTCCAGCAGTACCGATGGAGGACGCCACGAACTTGTAAGTAATTTTCAGCCAGGTGTCCGGATACTTTTGATCATACAGTGTATATATGTTTGATTAATTCATGTGTCAATTTCATTTGTGCACTGTGCAAAAGTGGTAGGAAGTAAAGCCGTGCAATTTGTTGTAACTTTAGATGAAGGACATAAGTTTTGTTTCGCCATAGAGTTATGTCACTTGTACTAAAGATTCAAGAGGTATAGGGTCAAAGGTCAAATTTCGATTTTTTTTTCTTATGAGACTACAATGGTAAATTCTGAAAGAGCCTGAAAAAAAAAAACGCAAATCGAAGTGATAAAGAAAATAGTTGTATGGTACGACTCTACGTCGCAAGCCGGCATAATATGGGTCAATCAAGTGTCAAGGTCAGAGGTCACGGTCAGATCAAGGTCACAGGCCACCTTGAGAGCCAATTGAATACACTGAAAACAACGTAATGTTCGTTTCAGATCATGTTGAACATCAAAATGAAGCAGTGGAACAAGCAAGGAACACTCAATAGTAGTATGGGGTCAAAGGTCAATGCAAATACAAGGTCAAAATGTCAACCACAAAACTTAAATCGTCGCTGGGAAAACAGCAGTTGTTATAATAAAAAGGCATGCTGAAGGACTAAAGGAAACAATTGAACAATTGAGGAACAATTTGTACTACGCTGAGGTCAAAGGTCACAGCCAAATACAAGGGCAAAGGCCAACCACGAAAATCAAATTTATTTCTAAACGAAACGTGAGCACAGTGTGGGTTTACTTAGCACTGCGTTGTTTATGCTCTCGGGAATGCTCTAGGTTTATTTAGCGTGAGAGACAGTGATCCTTCTTGAGGACTCAGTGTCACTTAGCTAAATAATATTTCACTTATTCTACATGTCCGCTATCGTGGGCTAGGCCTAGATTGATTCTGTGAATTAACTACTTACAAGGAAGGTCCATAAACCGTGATAGTTGAATTTTGATGAAAATTAGTGACAAGATTCAGTTCAATTTGCTAAGTAACGTAGTAATAGTCACTCGATGTGCAAATGCTTCGTTGAGCTGCTACACCGACGCCATCTTGAAATCCAGTAGGCATTGCCACAAAAAAAAAGCTTTTGATAGATCTGACTTCAGTATTGTAAACCAAGATAGAGCATCTATATGTGGGAGTACCTCCACTGCGTGATCGCCATTTTGAAAGTCGATCTATTGAATCGCCGTCAAATATGATAAATGGCAAGGGGGTCATGTGGGGTATCAAATAACACTGGAAGTTTCTCTTGAATCCATTTCCGCAACCAAAGTTTATATATCTGTTTTTACTTCAGTGTTAAGAGCTCTCTTACCCACATAAACTGTGTGAGTTAGACTTGTGTTATGAAACATGGTCGTGCGAGCACTTGCAGGATTTTAACTAATGCAATAGTAGTCACTTGATCTACAATAGCCACTATACCAATCAGATATTGAGACTAGTAAAAGAAATCGTTAATTAAATTGAAATGACTGTAGTGAAAAATTGAATAGCAGCATGCTACAAGTTATACCTATTTCAAAGTGCGATGGAATAGACTGCTGGTCGATGAAACACGTGCCTAATAGTACTGATGAGCAGATAATACCAAAGGGATTGTCCGGATATATTAGAAAAATGATATAAACTGGTGCATATTAGTTGAACGACCAAAATGGTTCGGATTCCACTATAATCAGTAGGTCCACGTCTCCTCTGGCGTGGCAGGCATAAGTGTGGGACGTTGAACTGTATCATACCAAAAATCTAGTTTAGGCAATTTTACGTGGTCCATTATAGTGTTAAATTTTCTACTCCAATCTTGAAACCTTACGCAAAGACCCTCATTGTTGCAGCATATTGCGTTCTTTTCCAATACGCATACTTCCCAAAATATAATTTACCGTGTACATTACCAAGTTAAAATACTTTAATATATTTATTGCCAGTTTGTCTAAATACAATCGATTTATTGCTGCCGCATGCAACAATGAAAGGGATTTAAATTATCAGTTCACAGCCAATTCTTAGAAGAAGATACACCTGGAAACTTAGAATTCACTTTTCCTGTGTCTGTTCTGCTATTAGTGATTAGAGAATGCATGCACAACTGCTAAGAATATGTGGCGTAAAGATTATTACAAGATTCAATACCAAGTTGCAATCCATAAAACAAGCCTCTTTCTTACTTTTTCCTTCAATATTAAATAGTTAAATATCTGCATCTTTCCACCTTTAACGATAAAACACTTGCTTATAATAAGGGTAAGACTAGTTTTCATACAAAAACTGTGATAAATAACTAATTGTAGTAGGTGTTCACTTGTTCTGTGTACAAGTTATATGGCGGAATTTTCATAAAGAAAATGCATTCTGTTGTGTATCATCAATTTTGTGCGCCAGTCCTAAAGGACATGCTTACATATGCATGACAAAAATGTGGGTACGTAACAGGAGCAATAGCTGGTGCATTTACAAATGTTCTGGAGACTAGTAGAAAATAGTGTCTGTGATCATGAAGATTGTGACGAAAGTGCATTTGTTAACAGTTTTCACTGTTCCATGATGCTGTGTGCTAACCACTTCGTTTTAGATATCCATCATCAGAACTGAAGAGCAAGAGGTTAGTAGGTTAATATTTGCTTATGTGCACCAGTTTATATTATTTTTTCTAATCATTTTTCTGTTATTTTCTATTAATTTTCTAATACCTTCAAGACATATTCTTGTAAAGTCGTATGTGTCGTTGCACCTAACTTATATTACAGCATTTAAATGTTATGCATAATCGCAACACACAGAGATTCATATATATAGCGCATTTTGAAATAGGTATAATTTGTTACAGTGCTGCTATTCCATGTTTCACTACAGTCATTTCAATTTAATTAACAATTTCTCTCACTAGTCTCACGATCTGATTGGTATGGTGGCTATTGTAGATCAAGTGGCTACTACTGCATTAGTTAAAATCCTGTAAGTGCTCGTACGGCCGCATTTCATAACACAAATTTTATTGCTCAGTTTTTATATGTTCCAGTGAGTGAGAGAGCTCTTAACTTTGAAGTGAAAACAGATATGTCAACTTTGGTTACGGAAATTGATTCAGGAGTAGATTCCAGTGCTATTTAATACCCCACATGACCCCCTTGCCATTTATCATATTTGACGGTGATTCAATATGGCGACTTTCAAAATGGCGATCATGCACTGGAAGTACTCCCACATATAGATGCTCTACCTTGGTCTACAATACTGAAGTCAAATCTATCAAAAACTTCTTTATTTTTGTGGCAAAAGGGTATTCTTGGACATTGCCTACTGGATTTCAAGATGGCGTCGGTGTAGCAGCTCAACGAAGCATTTGCGCATCGAATGACTATTACTACGTTACTTAGCAACTTGAACTGAATCTTGTCGCTAATTTTCATCAAAATTCAACTCTCACGGTTTATGGACCTTCCTCGTTAGTGAAAACTTTCTCAAGCATGATAGGAGTGATGTACTCAACACTACGTTTGATTTCTTGCTTTAGTTGTTCAACAGATGTGAGTCTGTTTCTATGCACCAAATGCTTCAGAAACCTCCAAAGAAAAATGTCACACCGCGACAAGTCAAGACTTCTTGGTGGCCATTGCACTTCACTTCCCATGGAGATCACACGCTGTCCAAACCATTCCCTCTGAACAGCCATAGTGTCATTCGCACGAAGCGCATGATCACCATCTTGCTGATACCAAGTTTAGTCATTCTCATGCATGTTCAGACGATCCAACTCCGGGAAAAGAAACTCACGTAGCATACGCTGATAAGATGCTTGTGCCACATTTGCGTCGAAGAAGAGGGGACCAATGATTTGCGCTGCTGTGATACCCATTCACACCATTACACCAGTCTAATCTACAGAACGTTCACTGCGAACACGTGGTTGAGAATGACCCCAGTATCGAGCATGAGAAGACGAAACGATACCATTAACAAACAATTTTCCTTCATCTGTGACAAGTAATTGGTATAAGAACATGAGGTTTTCTTTCAAGTTATCAATGAACCAACTACAAAAGAACACACGCTCACCGTAGTCTTGTTCTCGCAGTTCATTAACTTCCCTGTTTTTGTACGGTTTGAATTCCATTTTTTTAACAGTTTACTTAAGGTTGACTTCTTAAGACCAACTGCAAGACTACGACGGGTCAGATACTTTTGAAGGGATTGAAGAATAAATACAGCTACTTCCCATTTCTTCCTTGCAGTCGTCACTGTTACGAGTCTACCAGCCCTTTTTCATAGGTGCATTGTGTGGAAACAGTAACTGCGAAACTGTATAAAGACGATATATCTGTGTGTTCCTTATAACAACGTTCCACTCTGCGTGAGCTATTCGTCGTGTAGCTGAAGCAGATTTGCCACACCGAATATACCACTCCACTAAATCTGCTCGTTGTTCTGCCGATAAAGAATTCATTGCGAAAACGCACCTTGTCAGAGTTACGACCAAACCAACTAATAAACCGATTCACTTGAAGTGTAGAGAAAATTGACTCTCTCGTGTTTTGCCCTTATTCGACTTTAACTGCAATTGACGGACTAATATTAACACGAGTGGCATCTTTAAAGCCACATTGCCACCTTAAATGAATCTTGTAGCTGTCATAAAAAATCATTCAACCCGATCTTTCTATTTACTCTTTACATGTTACAACTTCTTGAAGGCAAGAAATGTTTCTCCACACATGCAGCACTGCACTCTAGTGGACAAACAGTGAACCTTCTCATTAAAAACGCGTATTTTGGCGCATTTCCCTTCTCTGTCCTAACGAATTCATTGTTTCGGAAGCCGCGAAACTGTTTTCTTTTATTTTATGTCAGTGGGAGGGCAATAGCAGGTAGCAAGCAAGACATCCCAGAAAGTTGCGGATCCTCCAACTCCTTGCAAGACGGAAACAAATGTTTTATGACCCTTTCAAGACTATGTGTACAAGGTGAAATATGGTAGGGTTTCAAGATTTTTTTATGGCAGCTACAAGTTTTTCTAACGTGACAATGTGGCTTAAGACTATGCGCAAATGGTGTTCTCTATCAGCGGCTGAGGCAGCCACGCCTACTATTGTCAAGGTCTCCCGTGGCGCCTTCCTGCTTGAAGCTCGTTCATCACGCCTGCAGCTTTACCGAACGCCAAACGGAGGTGCTGGGCTTGATTGTTTAACTGTTGCCTTTTGTCCTTCAACATGACCTTGTATTATAACAACTGTTGTTTTCCCAGCGTCCATTTGATTTTTGTGCTTGACCTTTGACCTTGTATTTGCCTGTGGCATTTGACCTTATACTATTATTGAGTGTTTCGCTGCTTCATTTTGATGTTTAACATGGTTGGGTACGGATACTGCGTTGTTTCTAATGTATTCAAATGATTTCTCAAGGTGACCTATGACCTTGATCTGACCGTGACCTCTGACCTTGACACTTGATTGACGCATATTTTATCGGCTTTCGACGTAGAATCATACCATACAGCTTTTTCATTGTTATCACTTCGATTTATGTTTATTTTTTCAGGCTCTTTCAGAATTTACTATTGAAGTCCCATAAAGAAAAAGTCGAAATTTGACCTTTGACCCTATATCTCTTCAATCTTTAGTACAAGTGATATGCTTCTGTGGCGAAACAAAAATTATATCCTTCGTCTAAAGTTACACCAAAATGCACGGCTTTACCTCCTATCACTTTTGCACAGTACACAAATGAAATTGACACACGAATTAATCAACCCTATTTCTCTCTCTCTCTCTCTCTCTCTCTCTCTCTATATATATATATATATATATATATATATATATATATATATATATATATATATATACAGGGTGGTTCAGTAATGTTGGACAGCCCTGAATAAATCGGAAACCAGAAGAGATATTAGCAAGAATTTGGTGGATCCAGATACTTGTGGAAGGGGGACGTCTTTTGAGGTACCACACAACGTTACCAGGTCAACAGTGTTGCCAGCTCAGTACATAGTTGTATTTTTTTATATGGAACATATAGAAGTTTATGCCATCAAAAGAATTAGTACAGAATGTGAATACCGACAAGCGAAACCGCACCTGTCAGTGTTGCCAAATAAGGAAGTTATAAAGCTTCAAAGATCAAGAAATTAAAGTGTCCGTAGAGCAAAACTAGCAAAAAGGCAAGAAAAATAATACTACGGAATGAAAAGAAGTAACCGAAAGAGTAAACCAAAGAACGCACAGCATCCAGTGAGTAACAGGGTTGCCACAGCAAAGGGGAAAAAATTGAAAATTTTGCAGTTGCTATAGGAGGAAAAGTGCCCATATGACATAATGCTGGAAACACCATAGAAAGTCTATGTAAGATTCAGGAATCCTAATAGCGTTTGTTCGAAAGCAATATCTCTAACCGTTTCCGAGATACACCAAAGCTGTGCGGAATTTGCAACACTGCATAATAATTCCCTCGCCCTCCAAGCTACAGGAACGAGTAATGAAAATGATACGGCCAACAAAATGTAAGAACTACACGGGTCTAATCGTCAAATCAATTATGCAGTGTAGCAAACCCCGCACACCTTTGGTGTATCTCGAAAACGGTTAGAGATATCGCTTTCGAACAAATGCGATTAGGATTCCTGACTCTTACATAGACTTTCTATGGTGTTTCCAGCATTATGTCATATGTTCACTTTTCCTCCTATAGCAACTGCAAAATTTTCAATTTTTTTCCCCCTTTGCTTTGGCAACCCTGTTACTCACTAGATGCTGTGCGTTCTTTGGTTTACTCTTTCTGTTACTCCTTTTCATTCCGTAGTATTATTTTTCTTGCCTTTTTGCTAGTTTTGCCCTACGGACACTTTAATTTCTTGTTCTTTGAAGCTTTATAACTTCCTTATTTGGCAACACTGACAGATGCGCTTTCGTTTGTTGGTATTCACATTCTGTACTAATTCTTTTGATGGCATAAACTTCTATATGTTCCATTTAAAAAAAAATACAACTTTGTACTGAGCTGGCAACACTGTTGACCTGGTAACATTGTGTGGTACACCAAAAGACGTCCCCCTTCCACAAGTATCTGGATCCACCACACTCTTGCTAATATCTCTTCTGGTTTCCGATTTATTCAGGGCTGTCCAACATTACTGAACCACCCTGTATATATATCAAGAAATTGGGATATTTCGAAACCAATCCAAGCCCCACCGTAGAAGGGACTGCGGCAGGAGGTATGCGGCTTGAGTTACTTCCAAGCATTTAAAGTTCATTTCGTAGTCACATTAAGGTTGGGTTCAAACATAACAAATAGTAACAAATGAAAAAAAAAAATGTATAGACTTTAGTATAATTAGACTTTAGTATAGTCTAATTATTATAAGAGACATTATGAATATTTGCCCATGCGTTAGACAAACAGATACTACAAGCAGAGGTGGTGAGTATTTGCTCATAGGTTAGATGAACAAATATTCACTAACACAACAATTAAATATTGAAAACAGAATAAATACTAAACAAATAACTACTATTATTATTATTATTAACCTTAATGCTAATATGATAGAAAATCTAATTCAAATACCTTATTATCTTGTATACAGTCATTCTGTATTAGTATGTTTCAGGATAATTGTTCATTTAGCATTATGTTACCCATTAAATTTTAATACAAAATGACAAAAGTCAAATCGATCCGGAAGGCTCTCAAGTCAAACAGATACCAAGAATACTCACGTAGCTGCACCGCTACACTTTCCAATTGCAATCTTACTTCTTTCGTAGGGACTACTTTGGTCGTTTTTGATTATTTTTACTTGTCACTCTCCCCCTCCCACTTTGAGTGCTGATGATAGCTGTCCTTGAACTTGAACGGGATTGGGATTATCACTATTTCTCAGAAACTGCGAAAACTATAGATTCGACGCTAACTACGGTTATTTTTGATCGTTTTCATGTCACACCTTCTACGTGAGCTAAGACGCCTTATCCTTGCTGAGGAATTGACTTGGACTCAAAAGACAATAACAATATTTAGGGATTCCGAAAACTATGAAATCAACACTAATGTTGATCGTTTTTCATTATTTTAACATGTCACAATTTGTCACCAGGATGCTAATGAGGGCTGAACTTGGACATAAACAACATTAAGAGTGTCATTATTCATCTCAGAAAGGTCGAAATGTATCAATTTGACATTATTATTGGTCATTTTGGATCATTTTTATATGTCACCTCCTCCCACTACTCCTAGGTGTTCTAGGAAACCTTACTTGATCGGTGTTGGAGTATCCCAGATTATGAGTAACAAATGCACTAAGACTGGTTAAAATTGTTTGAGGCGTTCCAGAGTTATGCTGGAACACACACACGCACACACACACACACACACACACACACACATATATATATATATATATATATATATATATATATATATATATATATATAAGTATTCCTGCCTGATGAATCAGTATTATTCAATATGACATGTCAGATTAGCAGTATATAGCAACAAAATCAATAAGTATTAAATCTAATACTTATACATAGTTTACAAATTTTCATTTATTATCCATTAGATTATTATTTGATTGCTCTGTTCATTAACAGAAAATTGTGCTCCTTATCTTAACAAATTTTACTAGTACAATGATAAATTACTACAGCAATATTTTATTTCAGGAGAAGGCAATGTTTTATTATGATTTTTTTTTAATTTACACTTTATAATACATTACCTTGACTTTGATGTTCCCGGGTGGGAACTCTAAATGGGCTAGATTCAAAGTCTGAAAGCTTGCGTAATTCTGAGATACTATAATTATGAGATACTCGGTTTCTTACTCTAGTTTATAAGCTGGTGTATTATATAGGCTGCTTGGACGCCAAACGATCTAAATTCTAAATTCAAATTGCGAACATAACAACAATTTTGAAGAATACAAAGCTGAAGTACAAAATCTCATGAACAATTCATATTTCTGTTGTTTCCAACTAAGCCAATAACTACGCAGTTTATAGTGTTATAAATTACTCTTCATACTTTAATGTGTAGAAGAGAATAAACATATTATTCGCCTATTGGATTTCAATCGTTTGGCATCCAAAGGGTCCGTGCATCCTGATTTCCTTCTTTCGCCTAACATTGTGAATACTGCAGTTTCAAATTGTTGTGTGATTTCGTGTTTACTGTGGAGCAAAATTATACTACTCTTAGATATAATCGTGGAGAAAATATAAATTTTGCAGAATACAATAATAATAATAATAATAATAATAATAATAATAATAATAATAATAATAATAATAAATTAAAGCTTGGAATACAACATTAATAGGTTCATTATGTTTTTTGAGCAGCTTTCAGTTCCTTGATTAGGATTAGGATTTAGATTTCAGGCTTTTCGGCATCTATGGCAATATCACCACGTCACATATGAGCGAAAACGTCCCTCAGTGATCACACTATCCGAGGAAAGGAAAGGATAAAAGATTGGGGAAGGAAGCAGCCTGGAACCTGTATGTTAGGTAGTATTATGACATTTCTGTGTTCGATTTCTATATGTCCCTGTTCGGCAACCAAATCATGAATCTTATGATTCGATCACTGACTGGTCATTACTGTTTAGGAAGACAAGTATACCTTTTCTAGGTTCAGCTCCTGTACGTTTCTTTTTGGGAAGGTAAATATACATATAACCAAGAAAGTTTTGTCGCTTTTTGTGGATGTATGGGTTCAATTCGTCCTCACATCTTGAGTTGAATGCAAGTGGAGATAAGGCGAAAGTCAGTTCTTGGTGTGCATATATCTAACATATTGCCTAGTTGTGGCAGCTCAGTTACATCGTGAACTTGCGTAAGGGCATTGTGAACATGGGACATCCTCAGAGCGTCATAAGAGCTTATACGCTGTACGAGTTCAAACTCGGGTCAAACGCCGCTGCAGCGGGGCGGAATATATGCCAGGCCTTTGGTGAGGGTGTCGTGACTACACAAACAGTGCAGCGGTGGTCTAACAAGTTTAACGACGATGACGAAAATCTCGAAGACTCATCATGTGCCGGAAGACCAACACGTGTACAAAATGAAGATCTTCAGGTAGCAATTGAGACGAACAGTGACCAAACATGTGAGAAACTGGGACTACAATTCAGTGTGAGTGGATAAATCATTCGGCAGCACTACAAGTTGGGCCGATGAATCCCACATGATTTGACTCCGAGCCAGAAGGCAACGCGAGCAGACACGTCTGTTCCTTTGCTGTCTCGACTGAGGAAGGAGCGATTTCTAGGACAGGATCTAGACATATAATGAAAAAACGAATCATGTACGAAGCTCCGCGATGCCGTCATCATTGATTACCATCCCATGAACTGGTTCCGAAACAACCAAAACTAACACTACACCAGAAGAAGGTCCTCTGTGTGTTTTGTGGACTGTTCGCAGTATTGTGCATCGGGAACTGCTACCACCTGGTCAGAGCATCAATTCAACTGTGTACTGTCAGCAGTTGAGTCGTATTCAAGAAAAATGAGCCAGCACTTCTGAATACAAAGAAAGTCCTCCTGGTATTGGGCAACTTTAAGCCCCACGTGGCAAGGGTGGCCCAGGACACCATTCTACTCCTTCAGGGAAACACTATTGCATCCGTCATACAACCCGGACATTGCAACGCCCGATTATCATTTGTTCCATTCTTTGGACAGTCACCTTAGAAGATGCCAGTTCAAATCCCTAGTATAGGTGTACAATGCACTTGATATTTTATTCGCTTCAAGACTCACTAATTTCTACTGTGATGGAATCGACGGCCTTCCAAAACGTTGGCAGAAGGTCATCGATGCTGATGAGGACTATTTTTGATATTCCAAGTACGTCTTAGGTGACATATCGATGACCGAAGATTGTGGGGGAAATAGCGACAGAACTTTCTTGCTTGCCTTTATACAACTCTAGGACTCGATCCCAGTGGTCATTTTGTTTTATCCCGTTTCCTAGGTTCGGATACTGTACCAATGAAGCTGACTATATAGCCACTGGACTACATAATTCGGTACACAGATTTCGTGTCAGAACGTTTGGATATTTTACACTAAAGGCAGATTCTAATTGTTCCACTACTGTCGATGCAGCTCAATAACATAAATATTGTTGAGTTGTATAAACACTAATTTAAATCAATCGAAAACCGAAAATACAAATTAAATATTTATATTCCTTACAATGTAAATTTAGACTATCATGCTATATATATATATATATATATATATATATATATATATATATAGGGTGGTCCTTATTTATATGGGGGAAAATAAATTTAGGAATTGCCTTGGACTCACCCCCTAAAATGGTTCCATATGGGACAAAATTAAGCCAGGAGAAAAATTAGATCCATTGAATAATTTTAAATGGTGCCCCAAACGACCTAAAATTTTGAATGCGTTTACAATACATAGTATTTGGTCTACGAATTAATTCGTGCGGTTGGTACGCACACATTGAAGCTGTAGTACAAACACAAAATACATGAATACCTTAAGAAAAATATTGTCCATCGCTAGCCACCACTCTCGCCCAACTGTCAGGCAATGTACGGATTCCGTGGCGAAATAAGTCCTCATCCTTGGAAGCGATCCAGTCAGAGACCCATGTTTCGATATCTTCTGAAGAAGTAAACCGCTGTCCAATCAAATCGTTGTTCATGCAATCGAACAAGTAGTAGTCCGAAGGAGCAACGTCTGGTGAACACGGCGGGTGGGGTAAAACTTCCCATCCGACATTTTCTAAATAGGTTTTGACCGGTTTTGCGACATGTGGGCGAGCGTTATCATGTTGAACAATAAGTTTATCATGTCTGTTCTCCCATTCTGGTCGTGTTCTGGCCAGGGCTTGCTTCAAACGCATTAATTGTCGTCGATAACGTTCCCAATTCATAGTTTCACCCGGTTGCAGCAGCTCATAGTACACCACACCTTTCATATCCCACCATATGCACAGCATAACCTTTGCACAGTGAATATCTCGTTTTGGTTGTGATGGACCTGGTTCACCTGGTTTCACCCAGGCTTTTTTTCGTTTAGGGTTCTCGTAATGGATCCACTTCTCATCACCCGCAATAATTCGATGCAGAAACCCCTTTCTGCTCTGTCGTTGAAGCAGCAATTCGCAAATGGTTTTTCGTCTTTCAACGTCTCTGTCTTTCAATTCATGTGGAACCCAATGTGACATCTTTTGAATCATTCCCATGGCTTTCAAGCGTTTGGAGACTGTTGTTTGATCAACGCCTAATGCTGCTGCAAGTTGTTCCTGCGTTTGACACGAATCCTGCTCGAGCAATGCTGTCAATTCTTCGTCTTGAAATTTTTTTGGCTGTCCAGCTCGCTCTTGGTCTGCCAAGCCGAAATCACCACTTCTAAACCGTGCAAACCACTTCTGACACGTTCGCTCAGCTAGAGCATGGTCACCATACACTTCCACCAAAATACGATGACTTTCAGTCGCACTTTTCTGCATGTTAAAGTAATGCAGGAGGACACCCCGCAAAAACACTTTATCAGGCACAAATTGCGCCATGTTCACTTAACTACAAACTGGTGTTGTTGACGCTTTAATCCACTGCCCTATACTACGAACGATACGCGATGACAGGGGTTTGCAACACATGTGTGGATACACGGAACTGTGGGACGCTCCGTTCGTTGCGCCATCTCTTGTCCACCCGCACGAATTAATTCCTAGACCAAATATATGGGGAAAAGCTGGAATAAAATCTTGTAATTTACAAACGACTTAAGGGAATGGAAGGATATCTTGGATAATGGAACTAGAGGAAATGAACAACCTAATTTTGTATAGCATTATTATGGCTGCCATTTTGAAGTCCGCCATCTTGAATTCAGGTCAAAATTTTCAAATAGGAAGAGGCTCATGTTACATATCATTTTGAGGTGGCGTTTCTCAGAAGCACAAATCTCGTATTATTTTCAAGTTACCAATAATCTTGTAAGAGTTATTACGTGTGAAAAACGAAATGCTTCGATGTAATGTTGTTTTATTGTAGTTATGGACCACAGATTTGTAAGAATTTTTAAAGTATTTTACATAAACTGGAAACAAACTGCTAGAGAAAGTTAAATCTTGGTTTCCCCATGAACTACCAATAAGTTTTTCCATCAAGATGATTCATAGACCATTATGAGGAAAAAAATATATATAACATGGAAGAAATTGAAATATTCCTTATTTATGTAGTACTGTAGCTTTGGGGTAAGTTTTCAATAGGTTTTCAATCTTATATACTACACAGTTCACTTTTGTCATATCTAGGAAAAGATTATCTATGACAATTCACTATGTGCAAAAAAAAAAAAAAAAAAAAAAAAAAAAACTGTTTCTGATACTCATTTTTCGTAAAAACGATGTTGTAATCTTCTGTTAGTTTCACTCCCCTTTCTGCTGCACCGTTTATTACGGAGATGAATTTAACTATTGTCTTTCCTTGAAGATAGTCATTGTTATCTGACCATGAAATCGGATCACACTCAAGAAAGCCTTTGGGTATTTTAAATCTCACGAGAAAAAAAAATGTTTGTTGTATCAAAATCACTGATTTCTCTTTTCGCAAGAATTTTTATGGTATTATCCTTGCGTAAGTATCTTTGCTGCTTCACGGTTTCTCCTTACAGTTTTAATTCTTTCGACCAATTTTTGTTTTTCCACTATGTTAACTTCATCATCAAAAAAACTCCAATGCTACGTATTCCTCCTTCAAGTACCAGAGATGCCGAGAAAATTTAGAAAGAGCCACTTCAGATAACTAATTATCTATTTGCCTATAACTGTACAAAGCTTTCAAAAATGGCAGGTCTTGTAATGGTGAATGGGATACTTGATCACATTTAAATCAAGCTTGGACATATAGTCGTATCAGAAAAATTCATGTTCTCCGAAGAGCTGTTTCTATTTGCTTCGTTAAACGAAAATGTTGGCGAAAGATAAATATTTTAAACAGTATATTGCTTTTCCCATCTACCTTGCATGGTGAATTAGTCCAGGCAAACGAAAGAAAACTCTTCGAGGAGGTATGCCATCCAAGAATGTCAGTTCTAAAAATATACTGTAATCTTCTCTGCGGTGTCCTGCTTCTACAAGTTTGATAGCAAAATTCAATACTTCATTTCTTACATCTGAAATGTTGTTCCTTACGTCATTATCATCATCAATTCTGGAATAAAGTTAGTACAATCTATTTTAGACCAATCGTCTGAAAATGCTTAAATAGGGGAACGTCCGGTCCAGATGCAAACGAAACACAACACTTGTCAAATACACATTTTAAAACCAATTCATAAATGTAGTGTCTACCAGGAAGGTATAGAGGATCATTTTGGAGCATCTGCTCTAGCAGAATGAAAGCACCGTTCACATGACACATATTGCAGGGAATAGTGTGACAACAAACTGCCTGCACGAACCATTACCAAGTTCCATTCTTCAAGCTAATGAACTGTAGAAGAAATAATATGTTCGTTCTCCTCTTCATGATGACAAACTGAGAACACCAATTAGCCTCTTATGAGCATCTCCTGTAATAATTATTGATAACCCGTCGATTGTCTCTCTACCAGTCAAATTCGGCAGTAGTTTTTCGTATCATTGCACAACTAACGCACTAGATGCACTCCAAAATTGTTTTTGTGGTCTTATGCAACTTCACTACGGATTTTCTCGCAGCATCGATGCATATTTATTACTAGTTCCTTTACATTATGGCCTAATGTTTCTGTCGTCGCTGTCAAAATATGTATTCTCGTTCTATCAGTGGACTTGTATCGATCAAGAGCAGCAACCTGTCTTGGAGTTTTAAAATTAGTTTTTCCCCTTTTACATCTCTTGCAGGGTCTGGGCGCACACAGGCACATATTTACATTTTATCTTACATACTCAACTGGGTTTTCCTCTTCATTTCTTGAAATGCTTACCTCCGTGTATTTTGGTGTAAAATTCATACAAATCATTTCCAGAAGTGCATTTTTCTTTTGCGTTCCTCTTTCTAATGAAGCCGCGCATATCCCTCTTGTTCTTTTCGAGCCAAACTCATGTTTTTACATTTAGTTGTGTAAGAGTTATTACTTGTGAAAAAGAGAAATATTTTCACAGGTAATATTCTTAGACGACTAAGGCTATCTTTAAAATAGTGCCAGATTTGTGTTTTTGGTGAAACGCCACCTCAAAACGATATGCCACATGACCCTCTTCCTATTTGAAAATTTTGATCTGAATCCAAGATGGCGGACTTCAAGACGGCCGCTGTAACAATACTATACAACATTAGGTGTGTTTCTTCCTCTAGTTCCATTATCCAGGGTATTTTTTGCGTTTCCTTAAGCCGTTTCTAAATTACAAGATTTTATTCCAGATTTTTCCCATATATTATATACTACTATGAGCAAAATAAATGACGCGTCTCTTTATTTTGAAGCTTTTTGAAAATATCTCCGTTTTCTTTATATGTTCGAAAATTCGGAAGGTTTCCCCAGCAGGACAGGTTAGTAACAAACACGTTTTTAATATTTGTGTTAGATATTAGCTTAAAATAAAGAAATTAGAAGCAAAAAACATTAAATCGATAGAAATCTCGAGAATTACTCTCGAGAATCTCGGGAATTCTGCAGTTCAACACGAAGCAGCGACATCTATGTCAGTGAGAGAAGCGTGGATTAGATCTACAAACGAAACTTTTAACGAAATGTTTCTAGTATGTCTTATTATATGCATTATTAGCGAACTCCAAATATATGAATCTATGCTAAGTATTAACTTATAGATAGTGCAAATAGTGGAAATTACCTATGGAAAAAGACGAATTGTTAGCCCAATCGTAATGAAAAATCGTCTTTACTGTAGAACAGGTTCAGCTTACGTAAGAAAGCAAATAGCTCAGTTAGATGAGTTCGGTCTGTGCAGTCGCGGTGTGCACATCGCTCGTCTGCTGTGTGCTTGTAAGCTGTGTGCAGTTGCGAACGCTTCGTTTTTGTTCCTCGTGTTTTGCACATTTGTGTGTGGTATTGGACTGTGAACGTCTTTATTACGACCGAGTGCTATTCTTTTGGTCTTTTGATAACGGTTTTGCGACATGGTTAGTTTACGAGTGAATACTATACGAATTAATTTTCGTCCTGTCAGTAATCGTCCCACGTCGATTAAACTCCATGAGTGGATTGCTTCAACCTTCAAATTATCCCCGGACCAGGTTATCTCAATAGAAATGGACTTCAACAGGAAAATATTGTATATTCAACTCTTAAACCAGATTACTTATGAGCAAATACTACGTGATTCACAAGGTAAAGTTGTGTACAAAGATGATGACAGTGAATTTGTTCTGGACCTTGATTCTGCTAGTAATATGTCGCAATTAGTTAAACTACACGTATGTCCTAGTGAACTAGATAATGCTAAAATCATCAGTGTGCTTTCTAAGTACGGCGAGGTGCAACATATTGAAGACGAATACTATGATGCAGGTCACATTTATAAAAACTCGTACTGGCAGGAAGTTGATACGCATGAACATTAAGCATTCCATACCTTCCTATGTGACAATCGCAGGTTTACGATTGTGGGTCACATATAATGGTCAAATCAAGACATGCAGTTTCTGTGATAGTCCTCTACATTTTTTCCAAGATTGTGATAAGCGTCGTTCTAGTACCCTTCCCCTATCCTCTCGTCCCGTACTCCGATCTTCCCCTTTGTCACGCCCCGCTCCTGTTAATCTTCCTTCCGCAACGCCCACACCAGAATTACTTAATTTCAACACCTTCCCACTTTTGACCTCGCCTCGTGACATTCCTGCTGTCAAATCGCCCGATCCTCCCGTGCACCTTCCTTGTGATTCCATGATGCATACAGCTCCGTCGACTTCTGATACTATGGATTCTGCCAACGGCACAGTGAATATTGAAGAGGCCCCTCCCATTAGTGATGACCATATTGTTGAGCCTCCACAGGAACCTGATACAGGTTTATGTTCACTTTCTGACCAACGTGTTCTCAACAGTGATGACGTTCCTTCTGTGCACCGCCAATCTGATGTGACAACTCTCACCTCTCTGTCCCCTTCTGGTGCCCCACCTAGTGTCAACGCCCCACCTACTAGTGATAGTGTTTTGCCCAGTGATGTGGTTGTTTCTACTGCTAGTAACCTTAGTGCAAGTGAAAATGTGTTTTTGTCCCAAACCCGGCGCAAGAAAAAGAAAACTGAAAGTGGTGACAGTGATTTTTCTTTGAAGTTAATAAAGTCTCAAGATAGTTATATTGTAGAGT